>NW_027069902.1:521581-545421 GCF_002906115.3 Quercus suber | reverse complement strand
TGTTTGAGGAGACAATTTGGAATCCTGTTTTGGAGAAGATGGAGTGGCGTTTAGCTAGATGGAAGAGATTGTATTTATCTAAGGGGTAAGGTAACTCTTATTAATTGTACCCTTTCCAGCTTGACAACTTATTTTATCTCTCTACCTCCTATCCGGTGAAGGCGGCTAATCATATGAAGAAATTACAGAGAGATTTTCCTTGGAGTAGTATTGATGCTCCTAAGGTACCTCTGGTGAAATGGTCTAAGGTTTGTGAGCCGGTGCAGAATAGCAGGTTAGGCATCAGGCGTTTGAGAATATTTAATACTGCCTTGCTAGGCAAATGGTTATAGAGGTATGGAATGGAGAGAGATGCCCTTTGGAGGAGGGTCATTGAGGCGAAATATGGGGATGACTGTGGTGGTTGGTGTACAA
Source organism: Quercus suber (assembly GCF_002906115.3). Lineage (NCBI taxonomy): Eukaryota > Viridiplantae > Streptophyta > Magnoliopsida > Fagales > Fagaceae > Quercus > Quercus suber. The sequence continues at coordinate 545,007 of NW_027069902.1, read as the reverse complement.
AACTCATGTCAAGATCCACTCATGTCAAGATCCTATGGTGTTAGTGTGTGGAAAACCATTAGAAGTGGTTGGCTGGCTTTTTCTAAGTTTCTTCGGTATGATGTTGGTGATGGTACTAGGGTGAAGTTCTAGGAGGATGTGTGGTGTGAGGATTGTTCTCTTAAAGAAGCTTTTCTAAAGTTGTATGGTATTAATCGGGCAAGGGAGTCTTTTGTGTTGGAGTTTATGCATTCCTCTGATGGGAGGCTTCATTGGGACATCCAATTTCGTTGTCTAGTACAGGATTTGGAGTTAGAAGCTTTGGATCTGTTTTTGGATATGCTTTATTCCACGGATGTACCGGGCTATGGTGCTGATGAAGCTTGTTGGAAGCTAGCAATGAGAATAGGTTTTGAGGTTGGAAGCTAGCAATGAGAATAGGTTTTATCACTCTCTATCCCCCCCCCCCCCCCCTCTCTCTTCTATTGTCATTTTCTTTTCCTTGAAAAATGGTGTGACAATTGAAAGTTCCTCCCAGAGTAGCGTTCTTTTCTTGGACTGCCGCTTTAGGTAAGATTTTAACTACATATATTCTTTGGATTAGACATATTGCAGTGCTAGATTGGGCAAGTTCGGAAGACAGATATATAGATTTTTGGAGGATTGTGCCGCATTGTTTGTTTTGGTGCTTATGGAGGGAACGGAATGTTAGATGCTTTGAGGATTGCGAACGGTTTATCCTTGATATAAAGTATTTTTCCTTCCGTATTCTCCTCGAATGGGTCTTAGTTTTGCCTTCATGTTCTTGTTTATCCCTCCTTGTCCTTCTTGATCATTGTAATTTGGGTTCTTAAATAATGCCACTGTATTGCATTTCTAGTGTACTTGGTTTGGCTATTTTGGCTATTTTTTAAAATAAAAGTTCTTACATAATTATCAAAAAAAAAAAAAAAAAATTCTCCTCGTTTGCCAACTGTCAAACTGAAAATTGTTTATGGCACTATTGCTTTGCAAGGCAATGACGCTGGTTATTGCATAAACCTCTACTTGAGTTCTTTAAAAGTTCTACTTAGACTGCTTATCAAAAAGAGTTCTGCTAGGTTCTACTTAGACTGATAGACATGTAATTCTAACACGAACAGTTGTAAGAAACATGTGTGCTCTTTGCTAACAAAGCCAAGGGTATTCAATATAGTATAAATTACTTTTAATCACCTTATGGTCTTGAATTGAATATTGGTTTTAGTGGCACTATGGTTTTGCAGTTCATTAACAGTAGTTGAGGCATGAACCTCTTAAGTAATTTCTTTTAATGTCTGCTTAGATACTTTTTTAGTTCTAATAGTTGTGAGAAACACGTGTTCTCTTTGCCGATATATCCTAGGGTATTTCACACACATGGACCGTGCACGTCTTTTTGTCATTCTCACATCTTTGATTGCAAATTTAACAGTTTAGTTAAAGGAGTGTTCCAGTATGAAAATTTTATTAGTGAAATACCCAGATTGTTCTTTATATGAGCTGTGTACTAAATATTCTTTGCCCCTACTCTTTGTAGGTCTGGTCCTAGAGCTGGGAGCTCATTTGTCTCCTCAGCTGTTCCTCGTTATCCAGGGTCCAATGTTCATACCCATGAAATGATACAGGTTTCCCATGCCTTTCATCTTCAGCAACGACCTAGCAATTCACTAGGCATGCCCTCACCTATCATTCCTGCTGTCAGGAGAATCGATAGTCCTGGGGGTTTGCCTCCAGTAGTGCCAGCATCTCTACAAACTGATGGCAACGGCGGTTTTCATATCTATCCTCCTCAAACTCCTTCAGTCCCGAACCTACATGAAGCTGAAAATCCTTTGCCAAATCAATTTCATGCGTGGGAAAGAGAGCACTTCTCTCGTTTCCCTCCTGTATTATCTGACATGGACTCAGCGTGGGGGCAATATCATCATGCTACTGGTGACTCTGATTCTGTCAACAGGTCTGGTGGCTTATGGCATAGGCACTGGTCCTAGAGGACCCGCTTCCCTACTGTGGTTGCAAATGTTTATCAATCAATTTATCCACTTGATACTTTTAAACGAATCGCATCTAAATTATGATGGATAACAAACTTAATTGTGGGTATTCATAAACATTTGTCCATTTTTGTAAATTAAAAAAAAAAAAAAAAACTTATTTTGTCATGTAACCTATTGAATTTGTAAATCTTTGACAATCTAGTGGTGCTATAACATTTGTTTCTTTTTACTTAGTGTTTTGCTTAAACTTCCCATGGATGCTTGCTTTGCAATTTGGCACTAGCTTTATTTAATTTCCAGGGAAGTACAGGGCCTGATGTAGAAATTGGTAAACAAAAAGTTACCTTAATATGTGGTGTATATATAGTTTCTTGGTCGACTAGTATTACCTTCACAAGTTGTCGCTTATATAAATTTATTGGTCTTGAAACATGCAGATTGTTACCAACAGAATATATTAAAGCGACTTACTTCGTCTTCACGAGTTGGAAATACAAAACTATTTTAAGCCGCAGTTGTGAGAAATAATTGTTCCTAAAACGTAAGGTAAAATCATTCAGTATACCCGATGTATTACACCTTTCTCATGTAAAAGCAAACTCTATATTTAAGTCTCAAACCTAAGAAGTACATTTATATGAGATAGGTATAAAATATAGCATACTCACCGAAATTATGCACTGAATTATTCATACCTAGTGAGTTAAATGTTTGTTTTAGTGAAAATTTCGATGCATATTTTCAGCATTGGTAGCGTTATCCTTTATTAAAAAAGCAATGGTTATTACACACATTTGTACACATGTTTGTTTTAACTAAAATTTTCACTTTGAAGTCACAATTTTAGTTAAAAACAAGCATGTGTACTGATACTTGTGTATTAATGTGTGTGTAAGAGTTATTTCCCTTATCAAAAGTAAACTTGTTGGGTAATTTCTCAAATCAACCTGTGGAGGGAAAGAATTCTCGCTCTCTTAACATGCAAACGTTAATGCACTAAAATGGAAGACATGAGAACCCTGTTACAAATTATTGATCAATAATGTTACTTTGTACATTTTGGTTCTCATAAGCAGCATAACACCACTACACTTGTCTCGTAATATGAACAAAGCCTACTGAAAGTGAGAATGATAGAGAGATAATGGGTTCTGGAAGGACCAAATTTGGCTTCCTAGCCCAAATTGTGTATGGATCTAGGCCCAAAAAGTCCAAAATAATAAATTTGTAGAAAATAGATTGGAAAACTGGGTTTGAATCAGACAAACACTCAAGTAGATTTAGATAATAAGAGAATGTAAATAGACAATGTTATATTGAAGAAAATCGTCCTCGGCAATGTTCGAGGAGATCTATTCTTATATAATTCTCTCAGGTTTGGTTATAGAATCAGTTCTTGATGTTATAGTGTTTATTTCTGAGTTTCTCGATCCCTATTACCGTGGAGTTTTTCTTCCATTATATAGTTCTCTTCTGACAATCTTGGCCCTCCACTTGTTAATCATCCAAGTTGATACTTAAGTGCTTGTCCCATCGGACACCCTTTCAAACCCTCTATGCGTTGGGACAGCCAACGCTGCACTATTCAAGGGTCTTCTACACATAAACGCAGCCAGGAAGTTAGCTGCAGAGCAATTAATGCAATGGTAGCAGTTTTCCCTTAAGATATTCTAGGACTCCTCCTTGTTTGATATCTCTGTAATGCTCATCCGCACCAACAAAACTTCCTAGAACATTACCGTGGTCGACAGACTACCTCTTCGGACCTTGGCTTGGCTAGCTGAGGAGGCATCTATCCTCGGCCCATCCTGTTGAGCCATTATGACCAAAACTAACTTCTTCGATTTGCTAACACAGTTTCTTTTAACAAAGATACCTCCTTCTCGAACAAACTCTCATCCTTGACTTAGGCCACAAGCCCAATATATAAACAGATAAAGAACTTCTGGGTCCAATGTTCCTACAGGTTCTTCTCAAGTTCAATAACTCCATCCAAGTTGATGCTTCTTCCCTTCAAAAAATTGGAGTACCATTTTGCAGAGAGCTTGGGATATCTTTTCAAATCTGGGTCATCCAAATCCACATAGTTTATGCCGTAGCTATATCCATAGCCACCAATTAACTCAAATATATCCAAGAAAGCCCATGTGAAATAACCTCTTGTGTTTGATTCATGCCTTCAACGGAAAAAAAAAAAAAAAGAATTAAATGACGGCAAGGAAAAGGAAATGCAATCAATTTAGAATTTTCTTTTTGTAAAAAAAAAAAAAAAAAAGCTACACACATCTATCATATCAAATACTTTTTTTTTTTTTTTTTTTTTTTATCGATTTTGAGGGTGGGGGAATTTGAACTTGGGTGTCTCCATTGTAAATTCCAAGAGATGCTGATTGAGTTACAAGGCTCTTGGCACATCAAATAAACAAATTTGAATAAAGTGTAGTCTATATTCAGTCTCCTACCATAAATTATGATAATGCACATTGGAGTTCTACTAATGCTAAACTAGTCTACGATGACTTAAATCCATTACAGACCTTTTCCATAATGGTCACATGCTTAGATTGGAAGTAAAAGTTCTCCATAAGTGTGTTAATAGTCCATTAGAAGACCATATTCGACTCAAGTCGACCTAATTTTTTTTGTTGCTAAACCTTTTAAATAGTTCTACAATTTGATTGGCGCCATTATCCATAGATAACTTACAATGCTGTCGTCCACCATGTGACCATTATAAGAAGGACCACTACTTTAGGAAGCTTTCATATCAACTCATGGTGAGGATCAAATGTCACAAGTTAAGTGCTTGCTACATCTATACTACACCCTAAAACGATTAGTTAAGTTACAGTTACAATTAAGACTCATCGTAATCGCTTATATAGCACAGATTGACATAGTAATTGAGTGATGTGGGACTCAGCGTACACCTTTGCAACACACACTCATATAGTCTAGCACTTTTTCTTCGTTCTGTGTGCTGCGATTCCATGTGTATCCATTGAGAAAGATAGAGGAGGGGGGGGGGGGGGCGGGAGAGTTTAATTGGTCTTGCCAATAATGAAACATCTTGATTTTATTTAGGACTACCATTTCCAATTGTGCTTTGCATCTTAAAAATCCTTATATTCCCTCTTGGAAATGAGTGGGGTTGAGATAGCAATATGGGCCCATAGAAAATATACAATTAGGAAACATTGGCAAAAGAGTGTTGAATATAAAAGTTGAACATCTGATCACATGTTTTTATTGAAAGAATGACCTGCTTAGCCCCCACAATGGTCATAGAAGGAATTTTAGAATCCAATTAATGGCACTTCACTAGGAAAGGTTTGAATGAAGTATGCATACCTCAATGCATCAAGCACACCTCCAATGTATCCATGCATATATTTCACCCTTGCAATGTCATCCAATGTTGAATTTCTTTGCATCCGCTGACCTAACAAGACATCCCATGACAAGTTTGATCAATCAGATATAAAACATGATGAAAAGACATTGCATGATGAGCATTACAACCCAACCTTGCCTAACCCATCAAATGCCAACATGACAAATCATACCATATGCAGGTTCCACTGGTTCACCATGAAAAGTACTTATAATAAGATGGTGGAAAGATTCTTGATTATTTCCAACAATGCCACAGCCATCCCAGAGGTAGGGAACATGCAACCATAGTGATCAATCATTATCATGCTCTGTCTCATACTTAATGCATGATAGCCAACCATCTAATGGATTTACAAAACCAAAAAAAATTCAAGATTGGAATGATTCAAAAATTCAGCTACTTGCTTGTTCGACACAATTAATCTATTTGGACTTCATTTGGGGGTGAAAAACAGATTTGTATATGGTCAATTAACTTGCAAAGTTTTCTTGCTGTCCTAGAGGGTTTCCTCCAAGAGTCCACTTCCAAAAGAAAAGGCCAGGGAAAGAAAAGGAAGAAAAACAGAGAAATAAATGATAAAGGAGCAACTACTCAAGAGTGAGTGTGTGAGAAAGAGACAGAGACCATTTTCATAAATGTAAATAGGAGGGTTGCCAAAACCTTGCTCGATATATTCCAGCACTGCTTGTAGACACCAGGGCATAATAGGAAACTGAGTAAAATAAGGCTGGTTAGTGAAGGGTGAATGATATGAACAAACTGAATCATATGTCCAGGCAGAAAAAATTGCCTAAGCCGCAGTTTATTTTTGAAGTCTCACCTCAAATGCTGATGAGCAATCCTGAATTACTGCCACAACCAGAAAATCACAGAGTTACTTCTGTTCATCTTTCATAAATTACAAAGACTAGTAGAGGTTTATTCGAACTGAAAGACTCACTTGGTGGAGTATACTGGCCTAGTCTAAATTTTCATTGAGTTAAAAGACATGTATGAAAGGCAGTGTAATACACAAACAATTTTTAAAGGTCGGGTATGTGAAACGAGATAGAAATTAAATCCGAGGGGCAAAATTGACTCAGTGAAACTTGACAGGATCATTGATTTGAAATAGTTCTCACTTTGTAATAATAATAGATAAAGACTTACCGATTAGCTCTATTTCTACATCCATGAAGATGTCTCTATATACCATCTTCAGACCGTTGGAGATGTCTTTGACATACATACTGATGTAATGTATTACCCCTATGAAGTCAAATGAACCCTTTACCAGTTTGGATTCATGATCTGTGAAGACTAGCATTCTAGCCCCCATATTTTGCTTCATTATATTGGGATAGTCTCCAAACACCAAGGGATTGAGAAACCTGCAATACAGTGCAGGTGTTCTATAGTCAGAGGCTTTAATAATCAAGTCTCAAATTCAACATAAACTTGACTAGAGGAATTCTCATCTTCCTCCCAATTATTACCACTATTTGGGCCCACACAGGATTGACATTACCATAAGCAGAATTAGAATGAGTTGAAATGAAGTTCAACATGTAGTGACACCATGATCCAAACAAGAAAATTTTAAGAGAAAAAATGATATCAATTCTAGGATTTATTATTCACCAGCCATAATTGAACGCATAGGCCCTTTGAGTTGCGATTGCATCTTCTTTTGTGTCTGTTAGAGGAACAAATCCCGGCATATTTATGCTGAGCCCTATCAATCCATGTTGTTTGTCCTACATTATAACATGTGCTCTAAAATCCATTAACATTTCCTCCACAAATAAATTCCTTTGTAGATTTAGCATTTGAATGGGAAGTCAAATATTTTATCAAATAATTACTAACTAGAAGAAAGTCTATTGGGATTCTGGAGCATAATTCTGCGTCTTAATTTTCACTAGTGTAACATAGATTGACTGATTGATATACCACAAATAAAATGCTTAATATGGAAAAATTCAGATGATACCTGATACTTTTTCTGGTACAATCTTGCAACTGAAGCATGTGCCAACAAGGTATTATGAGCTGCTATGTACGGCTCAGATGAAGAGTTGCCCCTAGAGCAGTGTCCATATGGAGGAGAACATCGCTGAGGTGGCAGAAATCCCAAGTCATAGACTCTATACACGAACGCATTGGGCTCATTAATAGTAGTCCAGAATGAAACCCTATCTCCAAATTCTCTGAAGCAAACCTCCGCATATTCTATGAAGTCTCTCCTACATCCAGATATAAATAGTTTGATTGTATTGATCATCCTATGCTATCCTTGGCATGAAAAATTTTATCCTAAGCAGAAAAGACAAATTTTAACTAACAAGTGTTAAGAACTATACACTATCTTTTGACTAACCCATCCTCCATACTTATCTTCAAGTGCCTGAGGAAGATCATAATTGTGTAATGTAACATGTGGTTGGATTCCTGCAAAATGAATAGACCAAACAATATTTAAAAACAAAAGTTCCTAGGTGTGGTTAGCTTAGCAATTTGGGAATGCTGAGCAAACTAGATTATTTATAGATTATGATATGGAAGTTTGGCTTTAACCATGGCTGACAAGTTCATTGATGAGATTGTTGTAATATTGTAAACCCTTTGGATTGATAGGCCCTCTCCCATCTGTTAGACAATACATGTGCACACAATTACTAAAAATTTAATGATTTTTATTTAATTAGTAGATCATAGTTGGGTTATCATACTGGGGATAAGTCTTGACCATGAGATAGAAAATCTATAGGCATCAAGGCCTATGTCCACCATGAGTTGCACATCTTCCTGCAAGAGATACAGGAACTTGGAGATATGTTGACTGGACTCCAGCAAAATTTAGAGAGACGTAATTCAAACAAAATGAATATGGTATTTGTTGGTTCAGCCCCATTTGTATAATCATTGGAACTTATATCATGAAAGGAATAATTTTTTTCTTTTATGACAATGAGAGGATTAATTGACCTCAAACCATGAATCATTCATACTAAAGGATTGTTGATCAAGGCATAAGGACCTTGTATTTATGGTACCCATCACATGTTACATCTCCAGTTGCTCCATGTGCTTTCCCTAAAATTTGAGAAGGAAAATTTTAAGATTATGCTGTTTTTCATATATAACTATATCTTCACAATCATCAGTCTGCTAAATTGATGATGTTTATCAAACCACCAAGTGCGGATTTTGACACGAGGGCAAAAATTTCTTTGGAACTTTGGCACCTTGATTTTGTTCTTTTTCCCGGTCTCTGCGACTCTGCAGTGCAGACACTTAAAGTTATGTTAATTCATCCTTAAACTTTAACGAGTGAAAAGACTGATGGCCACCATATGATAAGAAGCAGGGATTAATGGACTACTAAAATATAGTCCATCTATAGATAATTAGATATGCAACTTGATCTATTATATAAATAAAATCAATGAACTTTTCTTTGGCTTTCAAACCGTAAAAATACACATTGTTATAATTCACAGATGTTGAAGTGTGGCAAAGATTTGAAGATCAAGGAAAGTTAACTGTTCTAAATATATTTGAAATGCGTAAAAGAGCAATGGCAATCAAGAACATGTACTAAAATACTATCTGATATCTAAATGACTTTTGAAATACAAAATCAAATAAGTAAATTCAAGTATATGCATTCTAAATTGTCAATAATGGAAAAGAAAAAGAAAAAAAGGGTGCTGTAATTGCTAAAATAAAAGAAGCATCCAAATAAATCAACAACATAATATTGATAAATAATGTAAAACAAACTAAACTGACCGGCATGAGCAAATGTATCCCAAATACTAGAAGTCCTCCCATCTTCGTTTGCTGCTCCCTCCACCATTTTTTTTTTTTAAATGGGTAAGTAAGTAATTATAAGAAGGGAAAATAAAAAAAAAAAAAAAAAAAAAAAAAAAAAGAAAAAAAAAGAAAGAAAGAACAGAACAAAGCATAATTAGGGCATACACGAGTATACAAACAATCCCATTTAAGTTTAGAAGAGATAAGAAACAAGCCTTAAGGCATCATTTTTATTCTTTTTATAAAAAAATTTCCCACACTAAGATAACTTTTATGGCTTGTTTGGAAGTTTAGAGAGGGAGGAGAGTAGAGGGGAGTAGAGGGGAGGGGAGTAGTGGGGAGGAGAGTAGAGGAGAATGATTCCCCTCCACCTTGTTTGGATGTTTTTAAAATTAGTAAGGGGGAAGGGAGTAATTAGCCCTTCCCCTTGTGAAATTTTGTTAATATAATAAGGGTAAATTAGGTAATTTATTTGGTCAATAGTTTATGTACTCTATTCCCCCTCCAAATCTCTCCAATTTGGGGGAATTAAAAATGGGGGGTTAGAGGGAGTTGAAACCCCTCCAAACCCCTCCCCCTCCTTCCTTAAAAAACTTCCAAATAAGGTAATTAGATTACTCTCCCTCCCTCTACTCTACTCCCCCTCCTTTTTTAAACATCCAAACAGGCCATTAAATCATTCATGATTAAATAAACTATTCATATTTTGAAATCTTATAAATATCCTAAATTGATACTAAAATAGTACTAGTCATCAGTCAATGCTTAAAGGTTGATTACATGGGGAAAAAAAAATCTTAACCTTTCATTTATCCATGAATGACTAAGATTTTAAAAACTATCTAATGGTACAATACCTTAAATACAATTTCCTTAGATGCCAACATTACATTCTTCAATTAAATTCAAATACTTGGTTGCATTGACCAATAAAATAAGAATGGTGTAATTTTTTTCCTAGGAATAATTGAAGCCAAAACGAACCAAGTGTTTGAATTCATTTGGGAACCTAATGTACTACACCGAACCTAAGGTATTGGGTCTATGTTATACTCTTTTTCTAATTCTTCTTGTGATTGTGGATCATTGCTATTTTAGCTCAAAAAATGGACATCAGCCTTCATAGTTTATAGCGAACAAGAAGATTGAGAATTAAAAACACAAAGTAGAAGCAATGCAAAAAGCATGGATTAACTAACCTGATAAGCTGAGGTGCCTGAACCAAAAACAAAGTCAGGTGGAAAGTCATCCCTGCTAAACTCACGTGAGCTAGGGACTCCCACTGCTAAATTAAGCACAAAGATTTGCAAGAACAAGAGCCTCAACATTTTTCAGCTTATTGCTCTTTTAGCTTTCACTCATATCATATAAATTCATCCCTGCTAAACTCACGTGAGCTAGGGACTCCCACTGCTAAATTAAGCACAAAGATTTGCAAGAACAAGAGCCTCAACATTTTTCAGCTTATTGCTCTTTTAGCTTTCACTCATATCATATAAACTATATAAAGTCGTTCTTCCTGGCTTTGATTGCTCAGAGAGAGAGCAAAATTTCTGAATATTTGTTTATTACTCAGTCTATCCTTGTACGTGGCATTGTCCTGCTGTGCATGGTTGAGTTCTACCAAGCGGCGGTGACAAATGTTCGTACAAACAAAGTGGTATAATTTTGGCTTTACAAACTGAAGTAGCGGTTTTTTTTTTTTTTTTTTTTAAATTTATTTTTAAGTGTTCGACGAATTTTTAAAATTTTTATAAAAGTGATGTAAAAACTTTTATAAAATAGTTTATTAACAATTGTGAGCACTTGTTTATAGGACCCTATATTAAACTACAAGTCTCTTGATGGTTTTTTATTTTGTTAATTCTAATGAGAAACGAAATATCTTTTTATTTTTTATTTTTATTTTTATTTTTGTGGAGAAAATCTAGGATCACAATTTTTTGTGTCACAACTTTATCACAGTTTCGATATGGCAGACAGTGAGTGGTAGAGAAAAAATAATGAGTCAATGTAAAACTAATAGGAAGTCAGTCACTGATATAGAACTAACATATCACGTCCTCTAGATCAGAGGGAGCATCAAAAGTCAACTAGTAAGAAATCCATAAGATAGGGATAATCAAAGTGGCAATGATGAAATTACATAAAATTTGGTGACATAGAGAGAAACAATGTTGGGAACAAAAGTCTTGCCGTTTTGGCAATGAGTGACACCACTTTTGGGGCAAATTTCTTTGTTTAGGCTATGTAATTCTTGTTTTGGCTATTTATAGTAATTTTTATTTTCGTTATAACTTTTAAATTAAAATTCATAATAAAGTTCTATCTATTTTGGGACCTCTCCAACAAACAGTTGGATTTGATTTTGTAATTATCTCAATTTTTTGCATTTTTCAATTTTGTCACCTAATTACATAATTAGTCCAAGTTACAGTTTTTGGGGAGTTTTCCTAGCCATCATAGTTTTTTTTTTTTTTTTACTATTTAAATGCATTGTAACCATAAAGGAAATTTAGATTTTAGTTCAATAAAGTTACAGAGTTTTCTTTTAAATTTTTAGTAGATTCGAAGTTATTTTCTTGAAGTAAACGTGTTTTGCTTCTTGTGGCTTTCGTATTGCATTAATTATAGTCAATTACACTACAAAAAATAATGTGGTAAAGGTTGTGGTAAAATCATCAATCCACATAAATGTACCTTGGATAAGTGGATTGATAGCTTGCTAGTTGAGTGAACATATATGCAAAATACTACCGGTTGAGTATTCTGTCGCAAAGATAAAATGTGAAAAATAAATCCAAAACAAACTTGACATACATCTCCTGTCAAATCCAAAACAAGACAGGTACATGCCCACCAGAGGACACTATTGGGCCGGGTCCACCGATTAAAGCCCAGGATCGGTAGTGGATGAAGAAAGGCGTGCCCAAATTTCTATGATCCGGAAAAATTGGATCTGGACACATTGCCAAAGAGTGGTAATTTCTTAATGAGTTTTTACAGAGGATCAGTACCTTTTTTTTTTTTTTTTTTGGGAGAAAGAGGATCAGTACTTAACTACTGTTTAGCTTGTGATTTCCTTTATTCTTCAATAGGTTTTTTTTTTTTTTTTGAAAGAGGATCAGTACTTAACTACTGTTTAGCTTGTGATGTCCTTTATTCTTTAATAGGATTTTTTTTTTTTTTTGGGTTTCAAAAGTGTGTTTGACAAAAATTAAAAAGATAGTTTATTTTACTATTTAATTTATTTTTACTAGTATTTATAAATTTATTTTTGATACTATTCATAAGTTCTACTGTATTATTTCAACTAACTTTTATTTTTATTTACAATACTTTTAACAAAAAAAAAATTTCATTAACAAAATAAATAGGTTCCAAACAACCCAAATATTCTACTTCAATTTTGTCGATAGCTTACTTTTTCTTTAAAATTTTTTTGATACTTTTCCTATTAAAGTTGACGTGTGCAATAGGTACTGGCCAGTGGCTCACCTATTTTCAACAAGTCTATCTAGACACTGTAGGGTGCCATTCCTATCATAGAGCGTTGGAAAATTGTTAGATATTGACAGAGTCGTACCAATAATTATAATCATTCAATATAAGAATATGACATAAAACGTAATATGAAAAAGAATAATCTACCAGACACCCACAAATTCAATTCTATAAATACCAAGCTTGTTCTTACTAATTTCCAAAACTCCAAATCCTCAGCTAGTCTTAATTCTTTTTCTTCCTTAACATCAAAATCTTTGTTATATCATTCAAGCATGGGTGTTACCACTTATAACCAAGAATTCACCACCACTGTAGCTCCTGCTAGAATGTTCAAGGCTTTTATCCTTGACTCCCACAACCTCATGCCCAAGCTCATGCCTCAGTCCATCAAAAGCATTGAGTTCATTGAAGGAGATGGAGGCGTTGGCAGCATCAAAAAGACCACTTTCCATGAGGGTTAGTAACTTTGTTTTCACACTCATTAATAAGAAAGTTGCATTACATTTTAGAATTACATAAAAAAAATGGACTCTTTTTTTGGTAGGGAGTCCCTTCAAATACTTGAAGCACAAGATTGATGCGCTTGAAGCTGAGAATTGCTCTTGCAAGTACAGTTTGATTGAAGGAGATGTGTTGGGTGACAAGCTTGAGTCAATTTCTTACGAGGTTAAGTTTGAGTCCACTGATGGAGGAAGCGTTTGCAAGATGACTAGCCATTATCACACAAAGGGTGACTTTGAGCTAAAGGAAGAGGACATCAAGGACGGCAAGGACAAGGCTATGGGAATGTATAAGATTGTGGAAGAATACCTCTTGGCCAATCCTAATGTCTATTGTGAAGCTAAATGTGCCTGTTAAGAGTCACTGCCTAATTAAGTATATCCCTGGTTGTAAGAGTAAGGTGTAAAGTAAGATGTGTTTGCTTTATTGTTGTTTTGGTCTTGAATGGACAGCCTTTTGGATTGTTAATAAGAACCCTGCTACCTAGTGCTACTGTGGTGTGGTAATCACTATAGCATGGTTGCTTGAGGAGTTTGATACGAATAAGCGAGGCAGATTGCAAATTTGATTACTATGTAAGTATGTATTATGAAAAGAAAAATAAGGTATTGTAGTAAAGTCATCTAAGATTGTTAAATTGTGATGTTTGTTTTCTCTGTTTAATCTAACTAATCCACTTTGAACTTGTGTAACAAAATTTACTACTCCTTTTTTCTTTTTCTTTGTTGAGAATCAAAATTTACTAATCCTGAATAAACACACTAAGAAATAATTGACTATAAAGTATAAAGAGACTAATTTCAGGAACTAGAATGAGGCAGAACTAGAACTTTTTTTTTTTTTTTTGTTGCTAAACCGGCAGAACTAGAGCTTTGAACACCAATTTAGTGATGCTGGTTACCTCTTTTAAAAGCACTGGTTAAGGAAAAAAGAAAGTTGAGCTCTAAGTGATAAATGGTTGTTTAATTCAATATTCCATTGTTCTTGACATGTTTAGAAAAAGAAAGTCTCGCCCCATTCCAAGTTCGAAAATTCTTATAGTTGATATAATGGAGAAGATGTGTCTCATCTCATGTGATTTCTCTTTGAAGGCAAGAAGCTTAATAAAGAGTAATGTATTTTATAATCATAAATGTAATATAGAAACAATCATAAATCATAAGTATTAATTTGAAAATTCATATTTTTATTTATTATAATAATAATCAGAAATCATAAATATAAATTTTGTTGTACCAAAATGAAAACAATATAATTTTTCTCAAATATTCGAAAGGCAAGTTAATGAAAATATTCATTTTTTAATAAAAGTTACTAATAACATTTTCGGAATCATTAAAAAGAATATAAAATTTGGAAATTATTCTTTTAATTTTAAACAAAATTTCTCAAACCTTATTGAATCGGTAAGAGGTTGATTTCCCCCCATTTTAAGAAAAAGCTAAAAGGAAAGGGAAGAAAAAAGAAAAAAAGAAAAAGAAAAAGAAAAAGACAACGACAATAACAACATTAAAGACAATATGAAAACTAATTGCATAGAAGAACAAAGAAAATTTTCAAACTTCTAATATATATATATATATATATATACATATATTGTAAATTTTGAAAATCTAATCGTTGAAATTCATGTTACTTATGTTCTTAACATGCACATCAAATTTCGTTCAAATTGGATATTATTTATTATTTGATCAATAAACTTATTTTTTATACATAATTTTAGATTATAAAAATTTGAAATTTTAACATTTGTTTGATGAGATAGCAATTGATATTTGATCTTCTTGAAATTTTACATGCGTGAAGAATATAATAAGAACATACAATCTAATGGTTACAACAATGAAAACATACAACTTCATATTAACTGAAAATCAACCTCACTACACAAATCCAATGTTCACTCTAATGTGTTTTGCAGATCATGCACCTAAAAACACTCATTGTGTCAAAAATTTAAAAAAACACTATTGCCACTTTTATCTTTGTCCTAGACATTTAATTTACACAGAAGTCAATTGCAACCGCAATTAGCTATCATAGTTGCTCAATGCTATGACAATCTTGACCTCATCTATTTCCTTTAAACCTGCATGTGAAAACTGATTTCAAGTAAAAATTACATTTTACACAAAATCTAAGCAACCTAACTCACCTAATAACATCTTATAATCTTATAGTTGTAGCTTCTTGCTCATTAAAAGGTTGTATTCAACGCACAAAGCTCCTAGTCATTAGACTTTATGGGATTTTGAAAACTTATAAAATTGCACATCATCAAACAACATAGGCATTAGATGATACTATTTCAATGAAGTGAACAAATCAAAAACAAAATCAATGCGTATAACTCTAAATAGTTGCAAAAAAAAAAAAAAAAAGATTCAAAAGCAAAATTGAAAGCTTTTTGTCATATAAACAAAATCACAAATTCTCCTCTACATAGCCTGCATTCTAATCGATAGCTTTTGAGTGTGACTACCTCCAAGAAAATAGAGTGATATATAGGAGCAATCTTTAGAACCCAAATGGCATTGGTTTGAAATAAAAAAAATAATAATAAATAATAAATTTATTAAAAAAAAAAAAAAAGCTAATCTACAAAAATCTGTAAAACCCAGTCAAACACTTTTTTTTTTTGGATAGGTAACATAAAAATTTTATTAAAAAAGAAACACAGCCAAGTACATGGGAAATGCACTATAGGGGCAAAACCAATCAAACACATTAGATTCCATAAACTTTTGGAAGACATTTCTCATTGAATAAATCATTCTGGTAAGTAGGACTCTAACTTTCCTAACCTGGTGTACTTTAGTTTAAAGTTCTCATTGGCAAACTTTTGGAAGACATTTCTCATGTAACATCTAAGATTTGCACTAAGATCATGCCACTGTAATAATGTAATCCTCCATGATATTGCTTCAAAATCTTGCCCCATGTATTCTCACTTTCCCTGAATTTCATTTCCCTGAAAGCAAAAGAAGACAAAGTTTCTTTCATTCACCAAGAAGATAAGCAGAACAACAGCTGAACACCCAATGAATTATGACATCACAAGGGTGACCCAACAAAATTTACACATAATAGGTGTTAGAGTCTTCCTTGTGGCTAGGAGATGCTATATGCTTTGATAAAGATGGAGCATAGAGATATTGCAAGCAAAGGGAAGTAAAGCAGTATGGCTAGAGAAATACCCGAAACTGAAACTGACTCCAACAATGGTTAAGAATGAACTTTGAGGCTATTGTGAAGGGACATAGATACATGTTGGGTGTAGTTTGCAGGAATGAAGCTGGTTCCTATTTAATTACTCTCTTTCTTTCTTTTTTCCCCTCCCTGATTTAGGAATGAGCGACTTTATTCACCAAACCAAAAGTACAACCGCATACGACAAAATAACTAAAGTTGCAACACAAACAAGCAACAAAAATGCAACTAACAGCAAACAATAGCTCACTTTATCAACAATCAAAAACAGTATTGAGTCTTACCAAAGCTACATAAATTGCTATTTTGAATAAAATTTCTTATGTTTTAAACAGTTTATATCTACATGATAACTTGGATAATTTTAGCTTCAGCTTCATTCAAATATTTCCATCATAAATTCTAGCATTTGAATCAATCCAAATGTGATAATTTACTCTTGCTTACCTCACACGAGTCATAAGTCATGACATGCTGAAATCCTTTCCCCTTTACCTTTTTGACTGTCATTCAAACTTTTCTTGTCAATCTCCTACTTACCAATTGATCAAACATTCCTGAGGATCACAATGAATTGATCAAACATTCCTGAGGATCACAATGTAGATTGTAGATCCTGTTAAAGAATGAACACTCAAAATACAATGATCCCGAGTCTTAATTCAATTCCCGCAGAGGTACATAACCCTGCATACCCTCAATTTGCCAATCTTTGGTAGTAAGCTTGTTTTTCTTCACTACCAACCAGCTCGCAAAAGCATTTTTAGGCACTACGTTAGGAAACCAAACAAGCTTACACACCAATTAACTCCTGATATCCCTTATCATCCTCCATGTCCTCACAATTAAACTGCTTTACTAGCAGCCCTCCATTCCACATGATCTTCACCACCACTAATGACAATGAGAACATTAGCCAGCTTTCCTTAAATCATAACTAGAGGACACTAACCTAGCAAGATGCCAATTTTATTGGCCATTTAAAATTGCACTTGACAACTTTGCTGAAGTAACAGTTGCAGTATCATGTGCTACTCTAAAGCCCAATATTTCTGAACTAGGGGACCATCTGGGTACCAATCATCATGTTGCAAAAAGAAACGTCTGTTCATTTCCCACTTTATGCTTTATTAAGGGCAAAGCTTCACTTTTCAGCAGCAAAATCATCCTCTAGCTCCAAGAATAGTCTCAATTTGTTCACTTTATCTTTGTATAGCTGTGCTTCAAATAATTCTTTAATGCTACAATTAGTTTTGAAGTACGCTACAAGTCATTTAACCAGCTAAAAGTAGAAGTCATTTGGTTCAATTAGGCTAGCAATTTGTACACACACAGAGATGGCTAATCGTATACACAAACGCAAAAATTTGGTTATTCACAGGGGACATACAACATAAAACATGTACATGTCTTTATATTTTATAGTTTTAAATATATGCCTTTCATGGGGAGGAAACCAGCAACGAGACTCCAAAACAAAATTTCAAGCATTGCAAACACCAGGGTACCCCACTTTTCAGAATGAATCATGGCCTGCACAAACGATTCCGTGCCATCAACCTGCACACCAGATTTGGCCTAAAATTGTCTATCAGATAATGTGCCAAGTCAACCAATACATCAATTGTGTTCAACAATCCCATAAATCTATTAAAAAATAGTACAAAATAACATCACACTGTTGATGATACATACTGATATTGTAGTAACATTGTTGTCAACAATTACCCATCTCACATGTCAGTCAATTCACTTTCACGACATATAACTTATTTTAACTAGCAACTTCTCCAATCTCCAGGCAACAATTGGAGGGGCACTAAAAAGATGAAATTCCACAATTTTTATTTTTCATTTTGGAAAAAGAGAAAAAAGGAGGTGAGAGGGTTAATCTAAAGCAGTAAAAATTTCAATTTTTTCCCCTTCAATACATTTAGCCTGGTCCAAACTAACTTGCATGGACATATGCTTATTGTAAAAGAGAAGCATAATGACTCACAGGCAATACCCTAGTACAAAAGAAAGAGAATTACCCAGTTATTTTCAGGTGAATGCCAATAGAAACCTTACACAGCTGCTGGAAAGAGATCACAAGCAGCCAAAGCAAATACAATGAGAGCGTTCATCCCCATCCATTCTAGTAACATTGTGGGCTTCCTAAAATGTTTGATATCAACCTGCATTTACAGAGGGTTTAATTTTTTTTTTTAAAAGATGATTTAACTAAACTGGCAATGTTTTTGCAATTTCAGTGTCATTATTCCAATTAAACATTATGTATCAGATTGCAAAGATGTTAAGACAAGCTAATGTTATGCATCATATAGGTCCTTGTCATAAACCAAAGAGTAGATTTACTGTTGTTATATATCGTAGTCACCATCTGTGTTTGTGGATTCTGGAGGAAAAGGCTGAAAGCAAGCTTGAAGAACTACATAGTATGGCAAGACCTTAATATTTTAAAGTGTTGGAATGGCTTGAATTGTCAAAATTGGTGGCTTGACATTAGCCAACAAACCATCTGGAAGTTGCATGATTTCATGCGTGAAGAAGTCAAGAAGTTGCATTAAATGTTGCATGGACTCATGGCCGAATTTATTGACTTCTTTGTTGATAGAAGTCTTGCATTATTGACATGCATACATACTTCATCTTTTGGCCGCAATATATGACTCCATTGGCATTCATGAATTGTGAAGAAAGGGAAAGGAACTACACCTGAAGTTACCAAATATCATGCTAGCCGAAATGTATGATTCAATTGGCAATAAATGCTAGCTATTTTTGTTGACTTCATATGTTTCATGACAATGGTATTTCAGCTGAACTTTGGCTATAAATAGAGGTGGAGCAAATGAGAGCCATGAATGTGAGTTACGGAGATAGCAATTAGAACTTCTTCTGTGTATGCGTGCACCAAAGTGTAGGAAGTTAGTGTCTTGCAACTTTTGTCTAAATACAATAGGGTGTTCTTTATTTATTTGTGAGAGAACCAAGGATGTATTTGGGTTTAGGTTTGTGTGAGAGTGATTTCAAGTCATTGTTGTAATCTCCACCGTTATAGTGAAAATTATTCTATCACCTCCAGTGGATGTAGGCATATTGTAAATTCCTTGTGTCATATTTTCTCTCTCTCTTCTTTAATCTTGTGTTAACAGATTAATTCACCCAATTTTCACAACATAAAGGATTGGAAATATATGGAAGAGGATGGTCTCCCATCATTGGGCATTCCACCCTTTAAGAATCAGGCAGTGTCACTCAAAGGTAGAAAATGATGCCAACTCTAAAATCGATTCACAACACTTTCCATCTAAGTTTAGAGTCAATACAATTATCTGTGATTTTTTTTTTTTTATAAGTTACATTCATCTGTGATATAAAGATTCTAAAAATTACATTCTAATCTCAAAGCACTGAAAGCAAAACAAAATCTAGGTGCCTTTCAAGATTAACTTCTCTAATCCTATAGCTTCTTTGACTTCTCAACAAAGAGAAATATGACCAACAGAGGGAAATGACCTTCAGAATTTGAAACTTTAATAGCATGAAAATCTCTACATACTACAGGCAAAAACTTAATTTAAGGCCACATTTGCACTTCTCCTGGACATGGCAAGAATTCTGCAATCAATATAAAGAATCTAAAGTCACGCTTATTTCAGTATGCCATGATAATTCCATGGCTTTATGTTGAAATCAAGTTGTATAATTTTATGGTAGAGAAATTGCTAATGACCAGAACTTACAAGTGATGATTTCCTTTGACCTAATTATTATTAAAAAAAATGGATAAACAGCCCTTTCTTGGAACCCCCATCCCCAATATATATAAATAAATAAAACTTTTTGAAAAATAGGTCAAGATAAACTCAAGCTTGAGTCACGGTGTTGACATATCAAGAGATTGTAAACTCCTCTATTTTCTCCATGATATTCCAAATTTAACAAATCAATTATTGATATGGGTTACTGGGTTTGATCTCACCTGATGGTACGAGTCATAGCAAGCTAAACTTGGGTCACTTTTACATCATGGGGATATTGGTCAATTAATCAGAGCACTATCTAGAATGATGAACTTACTATGTAAAAGATAATGGTTAGGAACAAGCCTGATGCTCCTGCCGTGATGCACATATAGCTCAATGTATACAATGGCTTACAAAAGGGAACACCTGATATACCTTACAAAAATTACTTGCAAGAAACAAAGTGAAATTTACAAAGAGCTAAAAGATATAAATCAATCTCTATTACAAGAGAAAATACCTAGCAACTCCAAAACATATCCTGCAATTAATAGAGGGAATGATAACATGGACCATAAAAGGACCCTCAGCATTTGGTCCTGAAGAAAAAAGATAAAAAAGTATATATGATCAAAAAAAGCTTTCAAAGAGTCACGTCAAGACAAACTGTAAATCAATAAGTCATAGCTAAAATTATGCCTACATGTTATGAAGCAACAAGAAGAAACATTGTACCTTAAAATGGTGTGTGCCCAAATTGCAATCCCACCAAACATGTGATAGCAGCCATTAATGAACTGGAAAATTTTGTAAGAAAAAAAAATTAGCAACCGAGTACCAACAACCAGCACCTATCGATGAGGATGGTAATGAATAACGCTTTAACATTTTCATTGCCTTGTTTTGGGGGTGCGGTGGGGGGTGGGGTGAATTGCAATAAAAAAAGTTGTTCAAATGTATTTAGAAATAAAATGTGCTTTGAGTGCCCTCCCTCTACTACATTATAAATTGTCATAGTTCACTAGTTAATAATATACAAGGAAACAGAAAAAAGGAATGCCATTATCAGACCTTAATATGCCCTCTGGATCATTTGGTGCAAGGCACCACCCGGGTGCATTTTGTGGCAGAGGTCCATAGTTAGGAGAATTAATACTGCATTCCTGAGCAAAACAAAGATTAAGATAAGATTTCCCTGATGATCAAACAATGGAACCTATGGATAGGGAGTTCAAGATAGCAATTACACAGGCCAAGAAAAATAACCTTTATTCTTCTGTACGCAGGATGTTGATAAAGATGATGTTCACCAAGAATAACTTGATCAATCAAGCCAACCGCACTACAAGGAGGCTCAAGACTGCCCCTCACTTCACAATGAACCTATTGAACAATTTATTGTTTAAATTAGTTCCACTTGAGGGTAAATGAAATGAATAAGTTCCACAAACAAAATGGGATACAAAAAACATATACACGACTTTAAGCAGTCAGCAACTATTAGCTTGTCTGCAAACATGTGGGGAAGCACCCATAACATAGATCTCTAGATTCATATCTTTTTTCCTTACATAATTTACTTAAAACATTGGTTCCATTTATACAGCAATTACATGTTCTCACAGTGTAGATCTCTCTCTTATGAAAGAAAATTATTTCTAATCGATTATTTGACAAAAATTAGGCCTAAAGAAGTGCTTTAGGGCCACCTTCAGATTCCAGGACAAGCAGTCAAAGCTGCTGGCTACTTAGACAATTCTAGTTGCAAGCAAACTTGGTTACTGGAATTTGAATGACAAACTATCCAACAAAAGAAAAACAAGAAACCAAATATTATCTATGTTAGAATAATGGTTTGAAGCTAAACGATTGAATTCACCATTTCCTAACAGTTTAAACTTTTGGGACAAGTGGTAATCTATTTAGAATTCAAACTCTATCTCCACTCTACCTTCCATTAAAAAAATTAAAAATCCAACACATGATAGGAAATGTTAGAATAATGGTTAAATGATTAAATTTATCATTGCCTAACAATTAATCTTTTGAGACAAGTGGTAATTTATCAATGTCCAAGACACGTGCCATAAGAAAATGGGTCATAAGAACAACTTAAATTCACACCCTACCCAACAAAACAAGTGAAGCATGTGCATCTAATACAAGTCTCAGTTGTGGAAAATAGGCCCAACATAGGCATCCAGTGATTAATACTGACAACTAATCATTTTATGGCATATTGTTCAAAAATCAAAATCATACATGAAAAGATATGAAAAGTAAAGAGAACATCTTCAGTTCTAAAGTACCAAAATTGGATAGACCCTTTTAGATATACACCATTGTCAATTTTTTTAAGACCTTCTCCTCTCTTCTTATGTGTGTGTTAAAAATACTTAGTATTCTCAATAAATAAATAAATAAAAAAGTACCAAATTTAGAAGTCTTAGACTATCTTCATCAACAGATTGAAATATTGATAGAATGTTGCCAATGAAAAACTTTCAAGAAATTATATGATTCAACTCACAATTTGAATACTAGATGCATATCCAGTCAAATTATTTTTTTAAAAAAATAGCATGTAACACATGCATATGTACAAATACCTTTAAAATTAAACATAATTTTTATCATAAAAATATAAATAATTAGTCAAATTATTTTTTTAGAAAAGTAAATGTAATTAGTCACATATTAAAATTCTTACCTAAATTTAATACTACTTATGATTTTTTCTAACTTTTAATAAGATAGAACATGTGGTAATTTTTGTTGTGTGGTAATTTTTATTGAATATATGTTGTAGGGACTCAGTTTGGATTGACCCTGAGTACGAATGGATATTCAGCCCAATCAAGCCCAAACAATAAATTTTTAGAGTATAGGTTCAAGAACTAGTACTGTGTGACAGGAAAGGTTCTACTCCTCAAGTAACAAGGGATACTTTAGGTTTATTCCTAAAAAAAACTCTCCTCGGCTCTTTTTTAGTCAGTCTCTCTCTTCGTTCTTTCTTTTTTTTTGCCAGAAGAAGTCCTCCTTATTTCCTTCGTTCCTATGTTATATACTCCGTTTTCCCCCCGTTTCCATCGTACATGTGTAGTTCTTATCCTGGGAGCTCCTTTCTGTCCCATCCAGTACCTACCGGAACCTTCAGCTTAGTGGCCATAAAGCTGCTTAGTTACTGTTCAGGTATCACCTCCACATTAATGCGGCCAGACTGTTAGCTGGAAAGCATTTAATGTGGAGGTGATGGCCTTA
>NW_027069902.1:483302-515085 GCF_002906115.3 Quercus suber | reverse complement strand
GATTCGCTGGGTGGAGTTCTCGACCTCTGCCTGTAACTGGTGTCATCCGACTCCTCAGAGGAGTGCTTAGAGTTATGAGCCTTACGCCTTCGTCGTTCATATCGCAATTCCCTCTTCAACTTGTTAATCTCACGCTGCAAATTTCCTTCGCTCTTTACAGGGGAAGCGTGGCCTTTCCCCCGAGAGCGGCTTCTATCCGTATGGGTCGTTCGGGTACTCCCCTCATGATCCCCCCCGTGTTCGTGGTCTATCAACGGATTACTGTGCTGAGAGCCCCTAGACTCTGCCTGGTGTTGATTAGCATCTGCCTGTTGCGGGCCCGTCAATGGTTGTTGCGGTACTCCCTCTTCCATCGTGAGTATCACACCTGCCCTTCCTTCAACAGATCAAGTTCTCCCCCACAGACGGCGCCAATTGTAGGGACTTAGTTTGGATTGACCCTGAGTACGAATGGATTTTCAGCCCAATCAAGCCCAAACAATAAATTTTTAGAGTATGGGTTCAAGAACTAGTACTGTGTGACAGGAAAGGTTCTACTCCTCAAGTAACAAGGGATACTTTAGGTTTATTCCTAAAAAAAACTCTCATCGGCTCTTTTTTAGTCAGTCTCTCTCTTCGTTCTTTCTTTTTTTTTTGCCAGAAGAAGTCCTCCTTATTTCCTTCGTTCCTATGTTATATACTCCGTTTTCCCCCCGTTTCCATCGTACACGTGTAGTTCTTATCCTGGGAGCTTCTTTCTGTCCCATCCAGTACCTACCGGAACCTTCAGCTTAGTGGCCATAAAGCTGCTTAGTTACTGTTCAGGTATCACCTCCACATTAATGCGGCCAGACTATTAGTTGGAAAGCATTTAATGTGGAGGTGATGGCCTTAGAAGATATTTGCTATCTTCCCCGACGCCTCCTTAAGCTATATCCAATTTCCAGTTCAGATACAACTTTGCGGAGTCTCTTTACTAACATGAAAGTTGCATTCACCTCGGACTTTGGTGTCCTCGGACGTGTGTTATGCCGCTGTATATAATATCTACTCGTTCCTCCTATATTACCCATTTAGTAAGAATAAAACTTTTTTAGGCTGTCCTCGGATAACTAAGTGTCCTCGGATTGGGCCATTGGGCCCCGAGTCCACTTCTGAGGATCACTATACCTTTTTAACTAACAGGCCCCACATATGTGATTGATTTTTTTTATTTATAATTTTATAGTTTATTAATATTAGATTTTTAGTATTTTGCACCCATTAACTCATTTGGCACAAAAATTAAAAAACTTTTTTTTGAGAGAAAAAAATTAAAAAACTTAAGTGGGGACATGGCACAAACTTAAGTAGATAATTATGGTGTGGTCTCCACATAAATTTAGACACATGGCACAAAATTGGATTCTATTTACAAATTCTAATTGGAGCTTTACCTATTAATATATATATATATATATTAAAGCTGGATTTTACAAGTTTTGAAGTTTGATATAACATTTTTCTTTTTGATCTTCTTAGGAAGTCATTTTAAATACTTGAAGCACAAGATCGATGCCCTTGACACTGCGAACTTTGTGTGCAAGTACACCTTGATTGAAGGAGATGTGTTGGGTGACAAGCTTGAATCCGTTGTTTCGTTGCCTCAGGTTCAGGTCAGGTAGTGTATGCAAGATGACAAGCCATAATAATACAAAGGGTGACATTAACCTTAAGGATGAGGATATTAAAGCTGGCAAAGACAAGGCAATTGGAATGTACAAGGTTGTAGAGGAATACCTCTTGGCCAACCCTGATGTTTACGCTTAAGTAATCACTAATCAATCAAGTCACTACATACCATTTGTCTTTATTGCATGTAGTCTTGGTAGAATGGTAGGATTGTTTGTTTTTTAAGACTATAACTGTCTATGATTTGTAATAAAAACTCTGCAGCTGAAGCGTTAGCTTTGGCTGATTTTAACAGAGATGTTCAATACAAATTGTGTTGGAAAATATAGCTAAATAAACAAGTTTTGATTCAATAATACAAACCCTAAAAAAAATTAGCAATGACAAAATTAAATAGATAGAGTTAGAAAGATCTCACAAACTATAGAATCACGCAAAATGCGTTGTCTTTAAAGGTTGATTCGTGCCACCTAGAGTAGAACTCGGTATAAATGGCTCTCTTGGCCGAACAACCCCCCAAGATTAGACTATAGTAATTTCTTCAAGTTGATCACACACTTAAGCAAGAAGAACTTGGAACAACCTTACTTGCCTTTCCTTTCCTTAAAAATATTGAAGCTGGAATTTTTTTTTCTGTGCAGCAAAAAATTGAAGCTGAAATTTTTTCTGTGCAGCAAAAAAACAGAGGAAACAGAGGGATATACAGCTGGGAAGATGAGAGAAATATTGATGTATGAATAGTGTGTGTTGTAGGGTTAAATAAGCTGACTAAGTAAAGGGCATGGGCTGCTCTCAACGATTACTGTGCAAGCCAACGTGTAGCACAATAAATGCCTTAACGGGCTGCTGTTTTAATGCCCAACGGGCAAAACCAAAATGAGCTGAAATGAAAAGGAAGGGAAAAGGTGAGGCCCAAGAATGATGCAATAAACCCAAGCCCAAGCCCAAGCCCAAGCCCAAGCCAACACCTAGCCCATTATGTTCCAACTTACCACCTAAGAAGTGCAAAACCTTATAAACTTATAACAAGATTTATTTCTAACCAATGTGGGACACAAAGCAAAGGTTAAGTGTTTGAAACACACTCACTCCAACAATCCCCCACATGTTACAAACACTAAACTAGGAAAGGCAATAAGCTCAAGAAGGCATGCATCAATATGGTACCCTAAGATTTTAACCATACTTAGAGTAAATAAGTAGGAACTACTAAACAATGGTAGAGTTAGACTCTTTTAACCAAGCTATTAGATAACCAAACTTACCACCCACATACCTTTCTTTACCAAGGTTCTTCCATAAGCGGGTTGGCGCCTTATACAGGCCATGCGCCATTGGGTTTCATGAGAGCTCTAGAGACCTACCTAAGTCTCATAGGAAGCGGCATAACTTCCACTCCCACATAGGTGGCATCCATCAAGAGTGTGTGCAGTACACCCTATCCCAATAGGTAGAGACTATGGATCCATTAAGAGCTAGAACTCAACCTCCAACAATCTGCAACTTAGCACTGTCTCACACCATAGGGGTGGACTCATCACTAATCTCCTCAATGAGATAGCGGAATACATAATAATTGACAGTGCCCATATGGACCACAAATGACCTCTACCTATTTAACCCCTTGCGTGGAATCACCTATCATAGAGGTTGGGTATTGGCCATAGTGTCACAATTTAGGTATCAGTCCTATCCTCCTCGATGTCTCACTCACCAGCCTTCTTGCTAGTGGCTTGGTCAAAGGATCGGCCAAATTCCTTTCTGACTTCACAAAGTCCAAGGACATTACACCATTATCAATGAGCTGCCTCACAATATTGTGCCTCCATCGGATATGTCGACTTTTCCCATTATAGATTTTGTTCTTAGCACGTGCTATGGCAACCTGGTAATCACAATGTATGCAAATAGAGGCAATGGAGTTAGTATACAATGGTATATCAATTAACAAACTCCTAAGCCACTCAGCTTCGGACCCAGCCTTTTCTAAGGCTACTAACTTTGATTCCATATTAGATCTCGCTATGCAAGTCTGCTTAGATGATTTCCAAGAGACAGCCCATCTGGCTAGTGTGAACACATATCCACTAGTGGACTTTACCTCATCTGTATCAGAGATCCAATTAGCATCACAATATCCTTCTAATATAGCAGGATAACCACAATATGACAAACCATAATCAAAAGTACTCTTTAAATATCTTAACAATCTTGATATTGCATCACAATGTTCAATACTAGGATTATGAGTCTATCTACTCAATCTACCAACAGCATATGCAATATTAGGGCAAGTGTAGTTTGTCAAAAACATCAAACTATCAATGATTTGTGCATATTTATCTTGTGAAATACTATCACCACAATTTTTAAACAAGTGTACCTTTGAGTCAAAAGGAGTAGACAAAGGTGATATATCAAAGTGTTCAAACTTTTTAAGAATTTTCTCTACATAGTGAGATTGTGATAGTGTAATGCAATCATTATTCCCAAGGATCTTGATACCCAAGATTATATTTGCCTCACCCAAATCTTTCATATCAAAATTAGAGGCAAGAATGTGTTTAGCATCATGCACAACATCAAGGCTAGTTCCAAATATAAGCAAGTCATCAACATATAAAAATATAATAACACCTTCATTATTAATAAACTTGCTATATATGCATTTATCAGCACCATTGATCACATACCCATGTGTAAGCATAACATTATCAAAATTTTCATGCCATTGTTTAGGTGCTTGTTTTAAACCATATAAAAATTTAACCAACTTACAAACTTTATGTTCTTGTCCAAGAACTACATAACCCTCGGGTTGCTCCATATAAATCTCTTCTTCTAAATCACCATTTAGAAAAGCAGTTTTGACATCCATTTGATGTATTACAAGTTTGTAAATAGAAGCAATGGCAAATAAAATTCTAATAGATGCAATTCTAGTAACCGGAGAATAAGTATCAAAATAATTCACATTATGTTTTTGCTTATAGCCCTTGGCTACTAAGTGAGCTTTAAACTTATCAATTGTACAATCCGGTTTTAATTTCCTTTTAAACACCCATTTGCAACCAATAGGTTTGACCTTGGGTGGAAGCTCAACTAATTCCCAAGTATGATTAGACATAATAGATTCTAATTCATTATTAATTGCTTCCAACCAAAAAAGTACATCTATGGATTTAATTGCATCATAGTAACTTACAGGTTCATCTTCAACGACATAGGCAAGGAAATCGTTACCGTAATCCTTTTCCTTCCTAGCTTGCTTGCTCCTTCTTATTTCTTGCACATCATCAACAAAGTCATTAGAAATTTCAATAGAATCATGCAATACTTTTTCCTTATTTTTCAAAGGAAACACATGCTCAAAGAATATGGCATTTTCAGATTCAATAATAGTGTATGATTCTAATATATCACTTTTGATGATAAGAAATCTATAGCAAGAACTATTGCAAGCATAACTAATAAACACACAATCACATGTTCTAGAACCAAGCTTTCTCCTTTTAGGATCGGGTAGCATGACCTTAGCCAAGCACCCCCACACTTAGGCTTATGCCCTTCCCAAAGTTCATAAGGAGTTTTACTGGTTTTCTTATGAGGTACCTTATTTTGAATATGGCAAGCCGAAAGGATGGCCTCCCCCCACATGTTGGAAGAAGCCTGGAACTAACAAGCATAGCATTCATCATCTCTTTAAAAGTTCTATTTTTCCTTTCGGCTATTCCATTAGATTCCAGTGAATAAGGTGGAGTTACCTCATGTATTACGCCATTTTGTTCACAAAATTCCTTAAAAGGATTAGACTCCTATTCATCACCTCCATCGGTTCTAAGTCTTTTAATTCTTTTATTCTTTTGGTTCTCAACTTCACTTTTATACTTTATAAACATCTCCAAAGTTTCATCCTTAGTTTTTAGTAAATAAAGTTTAGTTAATCTAGAGTAGTCATCAACAAAGATCACATAAAATCTTTTACCACCTCTCACTGACACGGACCTATTGTCCCCAACATAGACACATTCGGTGCCTTCTGCTATAGGAGTGTAGGAACTAAACTCCTCTTTGAATGCACCAATGTGTCTTGTGCAAGCCGAGTCAACTACCCATCCTTTCACTTTTGTCACCAAGTGTGCCTCACACCACCGCCGCAATGATATCTTCGATTTGCACCACATTTGCCTTATTTGATGTAGAGCCTTTGTTGTTATTCTTATTGTTGTTGAAGTTGCCCCTCGCCCTACATGTTGCCGCATAATGACCTACCTTACCACAAATAAAACAATTACACTTTTTCTTTTGGATTTGAGGATTTGGGCCATTTTTATTATGAAATTTTCTTTTTCCCTTGAAATCATGTTTCTTATTATGTTGTGGAGGTCTAGAGGGTCCTCCCTCTACAACATTAGCTTTGGAAGTAAATTCCTTAACTCTAGAAACCTTTTCTGACATCCTATTTGTTTCTTCCATTTGAATATCAACGATAGTTTGTTGAAGATTCAAATAGGTTCTATGGTGGCTATACCGGTATTTATACTCTTTCCAAGAGTCCGGCAACTTAAACACTAAGCCATGAGCCACCAACCTCTCGGGTAAAACATCACCCTCTTTAGCTAGGTTGGAAACTAATTTTTGAAAATCTTCAATTTGGCAAGAAACACTTTTTTCCTCAACCATTTGAAAAGACATAAATTTAGCTGTAGCAAACTTTTTAGCACCCTCATCCTCAAACCCATAACGACCATTAAATTCATCCCATAAATCTTTAGCACAAGTAAAATGACAATAATTATCAAACAACTTGTTAGATAAACCACACTTAATAGTCTGAACACACAATTTATTTGTTTTTTTCCCACTTTGCTATATTTTTAGGATCTTCTTCGGGTTTAGGCTCATAAAGAACCCGATCAATTTCGGTAAATTCCAAGATGGGCAAAACCCTTTCTTTCCAACGTTTAAAATTATTTCCATCAAAAGCCTCAAGCTTTGTAATTTCCGAAAAACCTTAAGAGAATCAACAACTTGTTTCTTCATTGTTAAAATACAAATATCAACCTTTAAAATTGTTGGAAAATATAGCTAAATAAACAAGTTTTGATTCAACAACACAAACCCTAAAAAAAATTAGCAATGACAAAATTAAATAGATAGAGTTAGAAAGATCTCACAAACTATATAATCAAGTAAATTGCGTTGTCTTTAAATGTTGATTCGTGTCACCCGGAGTAGAACTTGGTGTGAATGGCTCTCTTGGCCGAACAACCCCCAAGATTAGACTATAGTAATTTCTTCAAGTTGATCACACACTCATGCAAGAACAACTTGGAACAATCTTACTTGCCTTTCCTTTCCTTAAAAATATTGAAGCTGAATTTTTTTTTTTTCTGTGCAGCAAAAAATTGAAGCTGAAATTTTTTCTGTGCAGCAAAAAAATAGAGGAAACAAAGGGATATACAGCTGGGAAGATGAGAGAAATATTGATGTATGAATAGTGTGTGTTTTAGGGTTAAATAAGCTGACTAAGTAAAGGGCATGGGCTGCTCTCAATGGTTACTGTGCAAGCCACCGGGTAGCACAATAAATGCCCCAACGGGCAAAACCAAAATGGGAAAAAGGAAGGGAAAAGGTGAGGCCCAAGAATGATGCAAGAAACCCTAAGCCAACACCTAGCCCATTATGTTCCAACTTACCACTTGAGAAGTGCAAAGCCTTATAAACTCATAACAAGATTTATTTCTAACCAATGTGGGACACAAAGCAAAGGTTAAGTGTTTGAAACACACTCACTCCAACATATTGTACTTCTTTTCATGAGCGAATGAGACAAATTTCAGTGTTTTATATCTATATATATATATTACTTTTTTTTTTTTTTTTTTTGCTATTTTGCAATCGTCAATCGCAATGTGCTCACCAACTGGATACTCTTTAGAAACTTTACAACTGTAATGAATCAATAATTAATTAAATAGTTCCAAAACCAATTATCATCCATATCTGAAAGAAATTTCTTTTGAAAATTGATTGAAATGACTTTGCTTTCAATTGACTAAAATTATAAAGCCACTGACTGAAAAAAAAAAATTACAATAATTTTTACCCCATTTTCTGAATCAATAATTTTAACAACATTTTATTGTACTTATACCATTATCAGATTCACAATCAACTTTGGATGCTTATAGAAGTCTAGAAGACTTGGTTTGGCCAATGCCAGAGCAATGCACTAATAGCTGCGCAATAAGCTTGATTCCACTCCAGTCGCCACGTGCACTGACTAAGAAAAGGGGGTCCCACTGCAGCTTGGAATCTCTGACTAGTTTTGTGTTCACTTCAGCCCGCCAGACTTGTAGAAATGTGGAGCAAAATTCCACACCTTACACCTAGAATACAATTTGGATATACTAGGCATCTTATAGTCATCCATATCTAAATTCTTTTGCTGATTAATTTATCAGCATCTTTTGTAAAACAGTTTCCCACCCCCTGTTCTGTTTTCAATTTCTAGACTAGGAAGATGGGTGTGATAAGTTTTGCTCAAGAGTATGAATCACCAATTGATCCTGGTAGATTATTCAAGGCCTTGATAGTTGACTCGCATAATCTATGCCCCAAGCTCATGTCTCAGTCCATTAATAGCATTGACATCATTGAAGGAGATGGAGATGTTGGAAGTATTAAGCAAATTAATTTTGCTCAAGGTATGTAACAAATATTGCTATTTGTCTTTGTTTTTTTGCTAGGAAGCCATGCTATTTGCCACAAAATATTAGTATTAGATCCTAGTAATTAAATAAATTAAGGGTAAGGCAGCCTACTAAGTACTTTTTTATCGGCAAAAGTGGGAGTTTTATGCATAAAAACGACCTTTTGAGATCTTAGCAGGTAAAATGTAGTACGTACTTAAATTATGTCTATAATATGCAGGTATTCATTTCAAACATGCAAAGCTCCGGATGGATGAGCTAGACACAAAGAATTACCGGTGCAAGTACACTATATTTGAAGGAGATGTGTTGGGAGAGAAGCTCAAATCCATTAAGTACGAGGTGAAGTTTGTAGCTGATGAGCATGGAGGTTGCATTTGTAAGATGTTGAGTGAGTATTACTCAGATCAAGAAATTGAGTTCAAGGATGAGGACATAGAGTTTGGCAAAGAAAGAGCAACAGAGATGTACAAAGTAGTGGAAGCTTACCTCTTGACAAATCCTCATACCTATGTTTAATTAATATTGCTATAACAAATCCTCATGTTATGCTTTCTCAACAGACGTCTGAATATCCTACTGTATGTTTGAATGATCTTTTATTGAAATTACACTACTAGGTTTTAATAACTGAAGTATTCAAAAAATTTCATAGCTCACAATTCTTCTTGGTCAGTTAGTAAATTTCTCTGAATAAGTTTCATCCAGAAGTGAGATAACATAAAAGCACAGATTGATACACTCATGGCCATTCCAAGTCTCCTGGTTTTTTTTTTTTTTTAATTTTTAATTTTTATTTTATTTTATATATATATATACATTGTTAGGGCTTTATGTGCCTTTTTCTTTTAACTACCAATCAACCCAAAACTCTCATCTTCACAAATCACAATCACAAGACAACAAAAGAGACAACTCTAGTCTATTTAAAGGACTATTAACATNATGGTTACTGTGCAAGCACCGGTGCACAATAAATGCCAACGGGCAAACCAAATGGGAAAAAAGGAAGGAAAAGGTGAGGCCCAGAATGATGCAAGAAACCCTAAGCAACACCTAGCCCATTATGTTCCAACTTACCACTTGAGAAGTGCAAAGCTTATAAACTCATAACAAAGATTATTTCTAACCAATGTGGGACACAAAGCAAGGTTAAGTGTTTGAAACACACTCACTCCAACATATTGTACTTCTTTTCATGAGCGAATGAGACAAGTTTCAGTGTTTTATATCTATATATATATATATTACTTTTTTTTTTTTTTTTGCTATTTTGCAATCGTCAATCGCAATGTGCTCACCAACTGGATACTCTTTAGAAACTTTACAACTGTAACGAATCATAATTAATTAATAGTTCCAAAACCAATTATCATCCATATCTGAAAGAATTTCTTTTGAAAATTGATTGAAATGACTTTGCTTTCAATTGACTAAAATTATAAAGCCACTGCTGAAAAAAAAAAAATTACAATAATTTTTACCCATTTTCTGAATCATAATTTTAACAACATTTTATTGTACTTATACATTATCAGATTCACAATCAACTTTGGATGCTTATAGAAGTCAGAAGACTTGGTTTGCCAATGCCAGAGCAATGCACTAATAGCTGCGCAATAAGCTTGATTCCACTCCAGTCGCCACGTGCACTGACTAAGAAAAGGGGGTCCCACTGCAGCTTGGAATCTCTGACTAGTTTTGTGTTCACTTCACCCGCCAGACTTGTAGAAATGTGGAGCAAAATCCACACTTACACCTAGAATACAATTTGGATATACTAGGCATCTTATCTATCATATCTAAATTCTTTTGCTGATTAATTTATCAGCATCTTTTGTAAAACAGTTTCCCACCCCCTGTTCTGTTTTCAATTTCTAGACTAGGAAGATGGGTGTGATAAGTTTTGCTCAAGAGTATGAATCACCAATTGATCCTGGTAGATTATTCAAGGCCTTGATAGTTGACTCGCATAATCTATGCCCCAAGCTCATGTTCAGTCATTAATAGCATTGACATCATTGAAGGAGATGGAGATGTTGGAAGT
Organism: Quercus suber; assembly: GCF_002906115.3. NCBI lineage: Eukaryota > Viridiplantae > Streptophyta > Magnoliopsida > Fagales > Fagaceae > Quercus > Quercus suber. Next base: position 504,672 of record NW_027069902.1, on the reverse strand, counting down.
ATTAAGCAAATTAATTTTTGCTCAAGGTATGTAACAAATATTGCTATTGTCTTTGTTTTTTGCTAGGAAGCCATGCTATTTGCCACAAAATATTAGTATTAGATCCTAGTAATTAAATAAATTAAGGGTAAGGCAGCCTACTAAGTACTTTTTTATCGGCAAAAGTGGGAGTTTTATGCATAAAAACGACTTTTGAGATCTTAGCAGGTAAAATGTAGTACGTACTTTAAATTATGTCTATAATATGCAGGTATTCATTTCAAACATGCAAAGCTCCGGATGGATGAGCTAGACACAAAGAATTACCGGTGCAAGTACACTATATTTGAAGGAGATGTGTTGGGAGAGAAGCTCAAATCCATTAAGTACGAGGTGAAGTTTGTAGCTGATGAGCATGGAGGTTGCATTTGTAAGATGTTGAGTGAGTATTACTCAGATCAAGAAATTGAGTTCAAGGATGAGGACATAGAGTTTGGCAAAGAAAGAGCACAGAGATGTACAAAGTAGTGGAAGCTTATCTTGACAAATCCTCATACTATGTTTAATTAATATTGCTATATAAAATCCTCATGTTATGCTTTCTCAACAGACGTCTGAATATCCTACTGTATGTTTGAATGATCTTTTATTGAAATTACTACTCTAGGTTTAATAACTGAAGTATTCAAAAAATTTCATAGCTCAAATTCTTCTTGTCAGTTAGTATATTTTCTGAATAAGTTTCATCAGAAGTGAGATAACATAAAAGCACAGATTGATACACTCATGGCCATTCCAAGTCTCTGGTTTTTTTTTTTTTTTAATTTTTAATTTTTATTTTATTTATATATATATATACATTGTTAGGGCTTTATGTGCCTTTTTCTTTTAACTACCAATCAACCCAAAACCTTCATCTTCACAAATCACAATCACAAGACAACAAAAGAGACAACTCTAGTCTATTTAAAGGACTATTAACATCCTACAATTTTTTTAATGTAAACTACATGTTTGGTCCATATCCTTTACACCAGATTTCAATTTATTTATTAACCTTTCAATTGCGTCAAGTTGATCCCTAACCTTTCAATGTCATGCTAATTTAGTACCTACCGTTATCTATTGGATGGAAAAATTCGATGTGTCAAATAGTCTAAATAAAAAAACAAATTTGCCACATCATCTGTCACTAAGACAAATATGTCAGTATTTTAATTTTATTTTATAAAATGTTAGCATAATTTTAAATTAGAAAAAAAAAAAAAAAAAAAAAAAAAAAAAAAAAAAAAAAACAACAACAACAACAACAACAACAACAACAACAGATAATTGAATCCTTTGCTCATGTCTATCAACAACAAAAATATCCCTTTCCTCCAAAAAAAAAAAAAAAAAAATCTCTAATAAGTCACAGTCACAATTTCTTTACGTGTCTTTAAGGTCCCAGCGGTTATGATTTCACTATCTTCTCTAATGATGAGGTAGGAACCTGCAGAATTCTTGTTGAAAGGGCAGCTTGAAGGGCCTTATCATGTCCTGATGCACTAATAGGGGGACCCATGACAAACCTGAAACATGAAGATGATACTATTTGTAAAAGTTGATAGAATATATCAAAATATAAAGATACAAATAAATAAAAATGAAAAATGAAAAGTAATGCAGGATCTTACTTTGCTGCAGTGACGAAGTCAGGATCCAAACCCCAGATTCATTAAGGGATAACCCAAAAACTATTGATTCTCCAATAACCCTCCGTCTTACTGTAGACACCGTATTTTATACTCCTTACGACTCGAGTCTCCATTTTCCAATGATATTGAGTTCTCATCCCTTGTGTCCACACCTGCAATTTAAAGACGAGTTTTTTATCTTCCTTAAAAAATAAATCATCTAGAAAAAAGAAATCTAGAGATCAGCATACGTGAGTTCTATAATTGAAGACCAACAACTTGAAGATTACACTTAAACCAAATCAATCAGCTAGGATAGGGGAAAATAAAGGTCTTGACATAGTGTTTTACATGGGTTTGCCCCTGTTTAATGAAATAAGCAAAATTCTTCATTTTTTTTTTTTTTTTTTGAGAAATCCGTCAAGAATTTTATTCAAACTTCAACAAAGCTGCTGTCAATAAATACAAGAGAGTTAACATCACTAGGGATGTCTTCCAACCAAACTTTGGGTACATCAAGATACTTGGCTAAGTTTGCTAGCTTATCAGCCACTGCATTGCCCTTGCGATGAACATGGGAGAATGAGTAGTGACTGAGATGCGATGCCAAGGTCATGGAATCCTCAATAACATTCCCAAAAGGTGCCAGACAAGGTGAGCCAGCCTGAATGCAATTTAGGACAGTAGCCGAGTCTCCTTTGAATATACAACCTGCTGCAAACCTTTCTCTATCGCAAACTCAATTGCTCTCCTGCAGGCCAGAGCTTCAACATCATCAACAGTTGTAGGTAGGACAATCCTATCCGACAGAGCACCTATAACTTATCCAGCTGAATCCCTTATCACTACACTGATGCCCGCCTGAGAAGTATCCATGAACAAAGCTCCATCAAAGTTCACCTTGAGCAGAGGAGCTGGAGGTGGAAACCAACAGGTGTACCTGATTGTTGGTGCTATTGGAGGTTGATCAATCTGCACTGAGTGGAATTCCTGCATTCTTTCCGTTGCATCCACAAAAATTTTTGGATAAGCAATGGAGTTATTACCCAGTCTTGATGCGTTCCTCTTCGTCCATATACCCCAGGCCACATACGCGAAAATTTCTGCGCGATTTGATGCTTGAAGTTGAAAAATTCCAGTAAGAAGATCTCTGAAGCAAGTAAATCGATTGAACAGGTTGCTTCGGCAGATATCAATCTCCCACCAGATTTCTTTAAGGACTTAGCACTCCCACAACGCATGGATGGTGTCTTCTACTTCCTCACCAGTCACCACAGCTTTCACACACATCATTGCGAGTGACTTTTCGCTTGCACAAATTCTTCTTTGTAGGTAGTGCTTCGCAACAAGCCCGCCATAGAAAATGTTTAATTTTGTTAGGGACATTGAGGCTCCATATTTTCTTCCAAATCCATTATTTGCTGCTGGATTTGATTGGCCTGGTTTGGACAAGGCCTCAATTTCTGGAAGCATCCGATATGCACTTCTTGCAGTGTAAACTCCATTCTTCGTCTTTTGCCAAATAAGAGAATCTTCAGGTCTGCGTTTGCTAAGGGGAATGCTGAGAACAGCTTCAGCTTCATGGGGCAGTAGCTCATCGCGAACTCTGTCCTCCAACCAACACGGAACTGTTTCATCTATTAATGCACAGACATGAGTGCAGTTTGGAAAAAAAATTTAGGGAGATATGACTTGCCTCGAGAATGGATCCGGGAGCCAATTGTCACCTCTTGTTAGGGACATTGAGGCTCCATATTTTCTTCCAAATCCATTATTTGCTGCTGGATTTGATTGGCCTGGTTTGGACAAGGCCTCAATTTCTGGAAGCATCCGATATGCACTTCTTGCAGTGTAAACTCCATTCTTCGTCTTTTGCCAAATAAGAGAATCTTCAGGTCTGCGTTTGCTAAGGGGAATGCTGAGAACAGCTTCAGCTTCATGGGGCAGTAGCTCATCGCGAACTCTGTCCTCCAACCAACACGGAACTGTTTCATCTATTAATGCACAGACATGAGTGCAGTTTGGAAAAAAAATTTAGGGAGATATGACTTGCCTCGAGAATGGATCCGGGAGCCAATTGTCACCTCTGATGTGGCCCTTCTCCCCATTACCAATTCGCCAAGTTGAACCTCTACAAACAAAACAAGGCTTTTTGCTTTCAAAATACTATGCCAAGCATATGATCGATTCGTTTTAACCCCCTTATCCAAAATTGAGCAATTGGGGAAGTGTTTGGCTTTGAATACTTTGTAGAAAAGGGAGTTAGTGTTGTGGCTTAGGGTCCGTTTGGATACAGCTAAAAACTGAAAACTGAAATTGAAAAATGAAAAACACTGTAGCAAAATAATTTTTAAATGTGTGAATAGTATCGTGAGATCCATTTTTAATGAAAAAGTTGCTGAAAAGTGAAATTTGTGAGTTTGTGAGTTTGTGAACAGTGAAATTTGGGCTGAAAAGTCAACTATTGCGGCTACTGTTCATTAAACAGTAGCCGCTACAGTGCTACTACAGTAAAAAAGAGCTGGAAACGTGTTAAAAAAAAAAAAAAAAGAGCTGAAAAAACGCAGACATCAAGCGTAAACGTGCCAGCCAAACGAGCACTTAACCTCCAAACTTGTTTGTCAAGGAGAGCAAGGTTGAACCACTCCAAATCTTTAAAACCCAAACCACCATGATTTTTTGGTAAACATAATTTATACCAGCTAACCCAGTGAATTTTGCGCACCTCACCCTTATATCCCCACCAAAATTTTCAGATTAGGGATTCTATATCTTTTCATAAACCCTTTGGAAGTTTGAAACAATTCATGGTGAAATTTGGCATGGCTTGGATCACTACCTTGATTAGGATTTCTCTTCTAGCTTGTGATAGTAGTTTTTCCTTCCATCTTTGTATTTTGTGCTAAATTTTTTTCCAGATGTTGAAAAATTTAGAATTCAATTGATAGAATTAACAAGTTTTAAACCCAAGTTGTTAATTATATTTATCATAAATAAATCTTGTTAAAACAAACAAATATCAATATCATGTCAATATCATGCATAACGGAAAAGTAAATAAGACAAGATATAATAACCCAAGAAAACCAATTAAACAAACTAGTTTCACAATAAAAAACTTGGGAGGAAATTTTCCCGAAAAGCAATTCATTATAGTAGAGAGAAGTTTCAGATCTAATACAAAACTTTTGTCCCTAGACTCTACAATCCACATAGATGAACTTGTAGTAGAAACCTTCTACCACTTCAGAACCTCTGAACTCTTCAATATATAAATGTCACTATTTTGCACGGATCCCAATACGTGACTAACTCCAACAACTTGAAGAAGATTGTTGGCTGCAAATTTCTTCACTTCATCAACAATGAAAATCAAGAAGTACTTAGTTACAAAACCTTAAGGCGCAAAAGACGCAATAACTTCTTGCAAAGAGAATAAGGCACTAGGTCACTTTCTGCATGTGTTCTCTATGTATAACGACCTTTAAATTAAGTCTTATATATGTCTAAGGTTGTGAGGGAAAAAAAAAAAAAAAAAAAAACCCTACATATACATGTCAGCTAGGGCCAAAAATCAAATCTGGAAATTTAGATTTCGTAGATCTTGACAGATTCAGCTTCTGTCGAGTTTCGTTCTTAAATCTCGATAGTTACTATTTCTGTCAAGGTATTTGTCGAGTTTTAATAAACAGCTTTTCTTCACTTGTTTCTTAGTCCAATCTTCATGACTTTAATACTTGACTTGAACTCTTATTTCTTGAAGTATTAAACACATCCTAGATCTATCTAATTACAAGTAAAGTACATTTTATCAAAGGATTAGCCAATTACATAAAATATGTCCTTAACAATCTCCCTTTTTGACAATTTGTGACAAAACCACAACAAAACAACTAATCATGAGAGAAGTCTTAAATTACTTAACTCATAACCACTTATTGTATTACAAAATAAATCTATCCCTACTACAAACTCTTAAAAAACTTTGCAAGAAAATAGTTCACGGCATAATAGACTTTCACAACCTGTCTTTCTGAAACACTTGAACAAAACTCATCAAGGCATCAATCGCTAGGCGTCATCCAAACTGACTACTGCGTCGATGAATGTCGGTGAGGAGTTAAGTACATGAAGATTGATCCTACTTTTCCAATACAGAACTAGGCCGCCCCCTATATTGATTCTTGGGACAATGAACCAATTTTCAAACTGAAGCTTTGTGCAAAGCCTCTTTAGAAAATCATCCTTAGCTCTAGATTCCATGAGAAAAACAATTGTTGGGGAGTGTTTTTTCACCAACTCAGTGAGTTCAAGAACTGCACGTGTTTGCCCCAATCCACGGCAGTTCCAACTTATGCAATTCATTGGATTCGGCGGAGCCGATCAACAGCCACCACCACTGTAGGGAGAGGGTAGACATCATTGGCATCCAATGCTTGCCGTTTTGTTGGTCGAAGGTCTTCTGTTTCAGTCTGTTCTCTACGAGAAGCAGCATCGCTTATAATCACTTCTTGATTACCTAGTTCTGGGCTTCGAATAACTCTTTTCCACTTTCCCTGGGGGCCTTTTAGGTCATAAAAAAAAAAAAAAAAAAAAAACCCTACATATACATGTCAGCTAGGGCCAAAAATCAAATCTGGAAATTTAGATTTCGTAGATCTTGACAGATTCAGCTTCTGTCGAGTTTCGTTCTTAAATCTCGATAGTTACTGTTTCTGTCAAGGTATTTGTCGAGTTTTAATAAACAGCTTTTCTTCACTTGTTTCTTAGTCCAATCTTCATGACTTTAATACTTGACTTGAACTCTTATTTCTTGAAGTATTAAACACATCCTAGATTTATCTAATTACAAGTAAAGTACATTTTATCAAATGATTAGCCAATTACATAAAATATGTCCTTAACAATCTCCCTTTTTGACAATTTGTGACAAAACCACAACAAAACAACTAATCATGAGAGAAGTCTTAAATTACTTAACTCATAACCACTTATTGTATTACAAAATAAATCTATCCCTACTACAAACTCTTAAAAAACTTTGCAAGAAAATAGTTCACGGTATAATAGACTTTCACAACCTGTCTTTCTGAAACACTTGAACAAAACTCATCAAGGCATCAAATGTGATACAGAAATAAAGATTGCATACATAAAGAAACATGCGTATCAAGATAGAGAAGAAACAACATATGTAAAGATATTTTCTCTCCCTTTTAGAGACAGATGGTTGCTTCTCTAAAAGCAACCATCTGTCTCTCCGGTCGACTTTCACCACCCATCTTTTTTTCCAATTTAACAATTTCATTGAAATCACTTATGCATAACCATGGAAGGTCAATTTGTAAGCAGAGATGTTTAAGTAGTGCCCAGGAATGTTCCCGGTTGGTTGTTACAGGCTTTTTATAAAAACCCATAAATCGCTAGGCGTCATCCAAACTGACTACTGCGTCGATGAATGTCGGTGAGGAGTTAAGTACATGAAGATTGATCCTACTTTTCCAATACAGAACTAGGCCGCCCCCTATATTGATTCTTGCGACAATGAACCAATTTTCAAACTGAAGCTTTGTGCAAAGCCTCCTTAGAAAATCATCCTTAGCTCTAGATTCCATGAGAAAAACAATTGTTGGGGAGTGTTTTTTCACCAACTCAGTGAGTTCAAGAACTGCACGTGTTTGCCCCAACCCACGGCAGTTCCAACTTATGCAATTCATTGGATTCGGCGGAGCCGATCAACAGCCACCACCACTGTAGGGAGAGGGTAGACATCATTGGCATCCAATGCTTGCCGTTTTGTTGGTCGAAGGTCTTCTGTTTCAGTCTGTTCTCTACGAGAAGCAGCATCGCTTATAATCACTTCTTGATTACCTAGTTCTGGGCTTCGAATAACTCTTTTCCACTTTCCCTGGGGGCCTTTTAGGTCACTGATAATTGCTTCAATTTTCTATGTTGGTGCGGAGAGGCAAGTGGACTTGACTTCTAAAGTAGGCCCATTTGTTGGATGTGAAAGAGTTTTGTCTTGGGCCTCTGGAATGGGCTTTGACTGACCTGATTTTTGTTTCGCATGGAATTTCGATTTAAGAGGAGCATTACAATTCGAGTTTGCCATCCCAAAACGGAAATTTGAATCAATGACCAGGGTACTGGGAGATTTGTAACCGATTTCATCATCAATAGACTTTAATATTTGTTGATAATCCAAGTTTTGAGCGTTACCTTCCCCACCTTCCTTTTCAACTTCCGCCACCATTGGAAGTGGTGTTGCCGCCGTTAACGTTCCTTGAAACTTGGAATGAGAAGCATTAGATGACTCTGCTTATTGTGAAGAACCCGGTGCTTGATTCTGTTTGGGGGGACCTGCATGTTTTGGGCACAAACCATTGACGATCAAGGAGGTTTTTCGATTTTATAGGTCGACTCTCTCATCCACACACCAAACTATTGGTCCTCTTTTTTCAAGGTCTGCTTGCTACAAAGCCACATATCACTGTCCCGTTCGTCGTGAGTTACTTGGCCACACTAGGAGTCATTCATACTTCAATGCAGCCCATCCAACTAATCTGCCCTCTAACCAAATTTTTCGCACTCGACTATGCGGTTTGGATATATCCAAATGTACTCACACACGTAAGCAGTTGCCTTTCCCACCCTCCTCTTCGGAGTCTGTCATTTGAAGAACCGTGCCTAGTGAGTTTCCAATGGAGTCACGGGTTGCTGGATTCATGCAGTGCACTGGAAGGTCATGAATCTGGACCCAAATGGTAGTGAGCTTGAAAGGTAGGGCTGAGATGGGGACATTCTCCAACACCTTCTCGAAGATCACCAGATGATTATCATATGTCCAAGGTTCGTGTTCCAGTACTCGTTCAAGATCGCATTCATTCTCAAATTTGAGAAACGTCAAATTTTCCCCCATATCCTTTATCTTGAACTCCCTCTGAGTTCTCCATAGAGGTTTGGAAGTGCGAGCCACAGATTCGATGTTTGTCAACCGCTTCGTTAAGAATTTAGCAGCAAGAGACGGGCGCGCTAGAGAGTCTTCAGAGCATTGGACACTATTTTCTTTTGAATCCAAAAGTGAGAGTTTGTTCCACATATTTTCAAGGGTGTTCATAGTTACCGTAAGAGGAAGACAAGGATAGATTTCCACAGATAAGCAAAATTCTGAATCAAACTAAAAAGATTTGATTTTGGTTTTCTAAAAATAAATTGACATGTTCTCTAAAAAAAAATATATGATGCGTTAGCCCATGTGGTAGTTGATGTGACAATTTTTTTTTTTTTTTAATATAGGTCATTTGATATGTCAAACTTTTCCATTCAAGAAATAACAACATAGACTAAATTGACACAACATTACAAGGTTATAGACCAAATTGATACAATTGAAAGGTTATAGACTAAATTGAAATATAATGTAAATGATAGGGACCAAATATGTAATTTAATCTTTTTTTTTTACAAGATTAGTAAATCCTATTTTCTAATTAAATTTGTCTTCCTAAAATAAATTGTATTCTGGCACATTTATCCTTATTTTTTAATATTCTATCAATTTAATGTACCATAAAAAAAAAATTACAAAATCAAAATTTTCAAAATAATTGAAAAGTGAAATTGATTCATGGGCCAATATTTTTAAGACACATAAGACAGTGATTTTTTTTTTTTTTTTTACGCACTTTGAGGTTGCACATGCAAATATTTCTTTTAAGGCGATTTTAGTTTAGGAAAACAATGGAAATTTGAAAAATAAGTTCAGATATGATTTTTGGCTTAGGAAAATAATGGAGTTTTGAAAAATAAATTTAGATTTGAATTGTGGTTTAGCAAAACAATTGAGGCTTTTTTAAAATAAATTCAAATATGATTTTTGGTTTTAGGAAAACAATGAAGATTTGAAAAATAAATTCAGATCGGATTTTTGGTTTAGGGAAAACTATGGAGTTTTGAAAAATAAATTCAAATCTGATTTTGGTTTAGGAAAACTATGGAGTTTTGAAAAATAAATTCAGATCTGATTTTTGGTTTTTACATAAATAAACATATCTAATATTTAATCATATGCATTACATAACTACATAAACAAAACATATTTACATAAACAAACATTCATCATATAACCATTAGAAAGAAAAATCAAAACAAATAAAAGAAAGAACACGTTAGAAAAGGCATGGAAAATTGAATTAGTTTGCATGGATATGTAAATAAGAAGATGGAAACTTACCTGCATCAATGCATCAATGAATATTGCAAGGGAATGGGGAAATCACTTTAGAGTTAGAGAGAGGATGAGGCTCTCTAAGTCCTAAAGAGATTTTACTTAACAAAAAAGAAAGTCCTAAAGTTGAACTTCCAGAATTTCTTTTTACGTTAAGAGCAAAGGGGGTCCCGATTTCTGATTTTTAATTTTGTATTTATAGAGGTGTTGTGCTTAAAAAACAAGCTAAGGTTGCTTAGGAAATCAGCAAATATGAGTTAGGTCGAATTTTTATCCCTAAAAATCAAATTTGATGTGTCTTAACCTGATCTAAAAATTTCTAGGCCGGATTTGGAGCTCGTGCTCAGCTTGGTTTTCCTTCCTGGTTTGTTTTGGACTCTTTTTTAGGGATTTTCTGAGTCGAGAATTGCACTTGGACTTATTTTAAACTTGTATTCTAAAATAAATCACTTTTAATATGATAATAAGGTCCTTAAAATAACAATTATCTAAAAGATAACTATTAAAAAAAAAAAAACTCAATTATCCACAACTCCCTTATTATCTGATTATCCATTTTATTCCTATGCAACCTAACTTATTTTTTATCAAATCCAATAGCCAATCACATAATTTACTTAATTAATTTTAATCGTTGACCAATCAGAATTAATTTCAATTAATCGCACGTGATCAACTTCACCCATATAAAATGCATGCAAACCGTGAAAACTTGATCTTGTGATATCTTTCAATTCGACGATCTGATTTGGGAATCGGGCATATCTTCATGATCGTTAGAGTCTCAAAATCATTTTTATGATATGTGATGAATGATTTAATGCATGAAATGCAATTATGATTTTTTGGGTATTTAGAATGGTCATTTCAGTCACCTTCTAAGGTTAAATTATGGGTGCAAAATTGAATGTCTACAATACCGTTCAAATTATACATTTTTTTAGAAGAAATTTAAATTATACATAGTATTAGCTTACAATATATAATTTGGAATTTAATTGGATTTAGACTCTTCGGTTTTTGCACCGAATAATTCACTTGCTATAAAAATTTAAAAAATAGATGGACACGTGGTGGAAAATTGGACTTCAATTGAAATCCAATTTAAAATCTAATTAGATTTGGACTTTTTAATTTTTACACTCAATAATTTACTTGGCACAAAATTAAAAATTAAATGGGACACGTGGCGTAAAATTGAGAATTCAATTAAAATCTAATTGAATTTTCTCTGAGCTTTGGCTATATATGTGTGTGTGTGTGTGATTTTTTTTTTTTTTTTGAGGGTCAAGTGTGTGTATGTGATAAGATGATATGACATGTTGAGAATAAAATTGGGAAACTTGGGTTTTACATCACATCCTTATAAAATATAATTTCATTACGTGTCTATAATGCTTTCTACACTATATTTCTAGGGAAAAAGAAATTACTATTTAAAAGTTTCATATCCTACAAGTAATGTAGGCTTGTAAGAATAATCAGCAAAGTAGCTAGGTTGTTATATTCTAAGGGCAGCACGCTAATGTTGTTAGTCTACTAAATCAGAACTAGTAAATGGCGTGTGTCGTCTCAAGATAGTGACCTGATTCACATCTCAACTCCACCACCTAAAAACATTCATGAATTGATTGTAAATTATTTATCATATTATGAGCTGCACTTTAAGCACCATAAGTTAACATCTCCTAATTTTATTTCTGTTTTATGTTGAATCCACAACGTCCAAAAATTATTATTATTTAAATGATATTTTGAATGTTATAAATTCAATTTATTTATTAATTTTTGTTCTTAGGAACAACAAATGATGATGACTATTGACTACTGACTATTCCTTATGTAAATCTCATTCATTTTCATACGTTCTTTTCATACAAATTCATCGACTAGAATAAATTGTCTTCTACTAATCTGTCCCTTGTTTTTTGTTGGTGTTCTATTTTATGTATCAACTAGTTGCAGACCCGCGCGTTGCACATAATAATTTTCTAGGTAAAATATTATTTTGGTCCCTAAACTTTGTAAAGAGTTTTTTTTTTTTTTTTATAATTAGTTTTATCATTTTTTTTTAATGATCTCTAGTGTAAGGTTTCTTACCACTATCATATATTTATTGGTTGATGAATTGTATAAAATAGATATTAAATGAGATGTAGAAATGTTCATTAGATTTTTTGAAGAGTAGACATATGATTTTTTTAATTACCTTGTTCATAGATTTCATTATTTAGTTATAAACATTTAAATTAAAGTAGATGAATATATAAATGCAAAATTATATGTAAAGTTACAACTACACAAGATGAATATGTATAGATAATATTTTTTGTTCTTGATTATTCATGAATCATTATTTCATTGTTTTCACATAAATACCTAAATTAAAGTTTTTTTAATAGAAAAATCTATATTAAAATAAATGAATATATGAAAGTAAAATTATATGAAAAGTTAAAACTATCCAAAATGAACGTTTAACCACCGGTAGATGTGGGTTCTTTTAAGGCTAAAAGTATGCTTGATTGCTTTAGTTGGAACTACATAACTATGCAAATAATATTGCGAGTGGTTACACCATTTGTAAATTATCAAGTTTGGTGGCCTTATAGAATAGGTATTTCATTTTGCAAAAAACTTTACATGAACTCCTCTTTTGTGACAACTTTTTTTTTTTTTCAATTTTTTCTTTTTGCCGAAACAACTTAAGAATATTAAGATTTAAGTTACCACATGCGGTAGCTGTAAAACATGTTAGTGGTATAAATAATAGAAAGGTTTAACTATTTAAAAAGCATTTTTAGTAGATTGTAATATAAAACACTTTTTTCTTAATATTTTATGTAACTTTTCCCATAAGATCAATATTGTTGACATCCTTTAAAGATGATACATAAAATTTTTGAGAAAAAGAATGAGAGAACATGCTAACACATAATATAAAATTATTAAGTTTGCGTGATTTAAATTTGTGGCAAAAAAAAATTAATATAACTATGATAAAGGTTTTTATCTAAATGATATATAGTAGTCCAAATATTTCTAGTCTTGATTCAAAGAGTCAATTCTTAATAGTCTTTTAAGTTTACAAATTGCTCAATCTATAGGTCCATACACATTCAAAGAATGCTATCTAAATTATGAATTATATGGTCCTTTATCACACACACAAATATTTTGATTCCCCTAATGTATGGTAAAGGAAGGCATGTGTGTATCTAGCTTTTTCTTGATTTGTGCTACATAATTTAATGAAATAGAGGATATGGTGAATTTTGTTGAATAAAATAAGATGCAAAGAAAAAAGAGTAAAAATATAATAGATAGCAATACACATCAAATTATCCAAGTTATGCGATGTAATATAAGAACATTATATTATTTTATACTATATGCATAATGTAGTAGGATAATATATAACAATCAAAGATAATAAAAAAGATAACAACTTAAAACACAAAACTAAATCACAATAACCCAAAGTAGAATTCTAATTAACACAAAAACTCATCAACCTAAAATACCAATGCAATAAAAATAAACAAAAATGAAAAACAGAGAGAGAGAGAGAGAGAGAGAGAGAGAGAGAGAGAGAGAGAGACGGATGTAATGTTTTTGTGTGAGAAAATTATGCATAGAATGGAAGAGAAAATGTCAAATTTATAGTGAGATGATGAGAATAAAAAGAGTCAAAATAAAAGAAGATAAAATGATAGCAAAATAGTGTTATAAGATAGAAAGTAGTGGGGAGATGAAAAAGTAAAAGGAATAGAGAGATATTGGAAAATTAATAATAAAAATAATGGGTTTTTTTAAGGGTGAATAAAAATAATGGTTAAAAGATAAGATATGCACTCTTAGGAATGTACGACATACCTCAATTCAATGTTGGACCACAGACAATATCATTGGTTTGTCTAGAGCTTAAGGGATGCGCTTTATAGTTGCAGCCTGTTGAGGTCCAAAATTAAATGGGCCACAAACTAAGGCCCAAAGAAATAAAACGTTGGGCTCATTTCACACCAAAAAATAAATAAAAAACTAAGAGAGAAAATTGGGCTCACACAATAAAGAAAAGAGAAAAGAAGGAAGAAAAGGGGCAGGAAGCTCAGAGGAGTGGAATCCAGAGACCCACAAAAGAACAATAAAAGCCCAAACCAGACAGAACCAACAGACCAAAGAAAGCCCAATAAGAAGAATTGGGTCGGATCCCAGAAGTCACCAAAGGCAGGGGATCCCTGGACGCACGAAGTGAGATTGAAGTAAATTCAAAAAAAGAGATAAAAAGACAAAGGGCATGCAGATCTCATGCTCCAGACATGCAGTGGAGCCAGGAGGTAGGAAGCAAAACACATAAGCCTGGTTCCGACCATATGGGGAAAGTGACAAGGAAGAGTACACTAAAAAAAGCTGGAGCACTGAGAAGAAAAAGCCAATCAGCTTCAGAACAGCCAATGGAGAAGTCTGGGAATAGAAAACTAGCCGAAGAACTTTCATTTAGTCGGACCAAAAGCAAGAAACTATGGGAGAAAAAGGAAACGACATGACCCTGAGCAACCCAGCACGGCACGAACTCTAAGGGGCAAAAGGGAGAAATCGTTAGTACCCCAGAGCCCGAAGCTGTGCTATAAAAAGGGGAAGGGGTCCATGCTGAAAGGGGCATAGAGATTGAGGGAAAAAGCTTCATCTTTGATTAGAACACTCCGCCATTCACGGCCATTTATTTGGAGTTTTATAGAACTAGAAAAGAGCTCTGTAAAATAAAAAGAAAACAGAGGAACCGTTCCCGGTATCCCAGAGACAGCCACTATAGCACATGCTCAGATTCAACAAATTCAAACTCTGCAAGTCTTGAAGCTTAAATAGCTATCAAAGGCGGTAGTTTTTGAGCTTAGTCGAACCTTTCATCACGTCTTAGTGAGCATTGCAATCATAACTAAAGAAAATTAATAAAATACACCTCACTACTTCGAGGATCCCTAACCTGTTCTTACATTATATTTCATTTTACTGTGCAATTCTTTACTGTTGAAAAAGTCATTCAATACAGATATTTTTGCTTGTTAGTTATTTGTATTGTAGGAAGTTTGTTTTGTGCACTACTCGGTTCTAAAATAGCTCTCTTAGCTGCGGTGAATCGAGCCCAGTCCACCAGAAACATTTCTTTGGCCCAAGATCCTTGGGCCACTAAGGTGAGAAGAAAAAGCAACACTCACATTTTGGCGACTTCATTGGGGATTGGGTAAAGAAAAGGGAAGAAGTAATGTAATACCCCGATTTTATCATCATTCTTAATATTATTATTTTTAGCTTTGACAAGTGATGTGGATAAACATGTAGTGTTATGATAGGATTATTTACATAGTTAGTTTTTGGATATGCTACATGTGAGGTGTAATTTTGCGGCCAAACAAAGATTACTACCCAAAGTAAGAGATGAAACAATAGACTGCACAATTAGGTAACGTGTAGTCCTCTTTTATTTTGTTTCAGTTATAGAAAGATTAAGGAATTAAAGCATTTAGTCTCCTTATCAGTTAAGGAAACGGATGAGAGAATAAAAAATAAAAAATAAATAAAAACCTTTTTGGATAACAAGTCTAAGAGTTATTGGAATCCCTTGGAATTCTAGCTTACCTAAATAGGTCAGTAGTTAATAATACCTTAAATTGAGGCTAATTAGAAGCTATGAAATCTTGGAAGGCTCTAGGGTTTCTTCATTTTATGCGTTAACCAAAAGTCAAAAAAAGAAAAAAAAAAAGAAAAGAGCATGGACGGCTGGAGGCATCCTCTATAGACTATAGTTGGCGCTCAAAGATTTATCTCTCATCAGGTAATCATTCCCTAGTCTTGGCAAGGGCAGATCTATGGTTTTTATTAGAACTATTGTCATATAGTATTTGGCCTGTGATTAAAGATGAATAGAAATTCTGTTTAAGTGTATCGCTGCCATGTTTAAATTGGTTATTAGACTTTAGAACGTGAAAGACTTTGGTATGAAGGACTAGACTAGACTCTGAATACTTTGATTATATTACTAGTTTAGGATTGACCCTAATGAGAAGGTAGCGTTCAAAAAAATAATAACACGAAGTCTTGAAGTTGGTGTAATATGATATTTGATATATTGGTCGATTGGTATAGAATAACTAATAGGTATATTCGGATTAGATGTTTCTACGTATGGGAAATGGTTCTGCCTATAATATGACTCTAGGAAAAAGAGAAGGTTATGGAGGATTATAGTGTTTTTTTTTTTAAGGAAGTAGTTTATGATAGTGAATTTTCTTGCTTATTGATTAAAGTAATTTTCTGTTTAGAGCTTACGGAAGACTAAAGTGCTCAGCTGTGTTTGGATATATTAGCAAGAGAGGTAAGTAATTATGCATAATATGCACAAGTTTTGTCCATTAGGTTCTTAGAAGTTAAAAGTTTTCAAAAGTTTTGTATTTCAAACTTATATTTTCTAAAGTTTGTCAAAAGTATTTTTACATCATTGAAAGAGAAATTTCAACTATTAAATAATGTTTTAAAGAGATACTTCGAATTTTAAATAACGTTTGGAATGTCCAAATCTCACTTAAAAGATGATTTCTAAACTAAACAATTTTTAGAAAAGAATTGAGTTTCAAATAAGTTTTCTAAAAAGGTTATTGCCCTTTAAGTTTGTTTAAAATTAAGTGATTTCAAAGTCATATTCTTACTTTCCAAAGGGTATTTAAGACGTTTCCTTTNTTTCATTCCCTAAGAGAGTCAGCATCCTTTGATTTATGTTCTATTTGATATTGTGATCTTTGATATGCCCTTGTATTTGAAAAGAAATTGTTAATATCAAGTAAATTATTATATTTGTGTAAATTGTGTTTTGTGATATGTGACTCAAAATAAGTGTTTTTTTTTTGGAATTGATCAGATATATCAGGTATATGTGTAAATCCACTCACAGGATTGTATGTGAGAATATGTGCTGATCCCTCACCAGCAGGGGTTAAGTTGGTATCCGCTCACAGGATGTATGTGAGAATATTGATGTGTATATGTGACACTGTGCTCTGATCAATTTTATGTATGTGATTTCTAATGATTTAAGATGTGATTACATATGTATTAAGTGATTGCATTATATGTTTTGGAATAATTATTTTGATATCATTAAATAGTTTGTGAAAAATCAAAATACTCGTTGCAGTTGCTTGACTCTGTTCTGTTGTGTGTTCTGTATAATTACTTACTAGATGTGGCTCACCCCATCAATTACTATTTTCAGATTGAAGTGTAGTTGGGAATATAGGACCTTCTGATCGCTTTGTAAGGTGCAAGGTTGAGCGTGGAAGTTGTAGGCGATTTCTATATTACTTGAAGACTTATAGAATTTTAGTTATCCTTTTTTTGTAATTCATGATTTATATTTTGGAGATTATTTTCCAATTTGTGGAGTTTAGATTTTTGTAAGAAGTTATTTATTAAGAGCATTGTTTCTTTGGAGTTTTAAATTATTTTGGATTAATTTTACTTTGAGTTGTGCAAGATTAGCAAGTTAGTCATGCATCTAAATTCATGTTCCATGGATTTGGGTCGTGACAAGTAATCCCTTCGCAAAGCATGCCTCCAAGACCAAGGAACAGTAAAGGTGCTAATATGCCACCCATGGCCTCTGAGCCCATGGGAGAAAATGAAGTGGCCTCAAGACAAAAGGGCGAGGTGCCTCTAACAGAACAGGAGGCCGTGTCAGAACAAAGAAATGCAAGACAAGAGCTAGACCCCATGGCTCAAATGACTGCAATGTTGAAAGACTTGCAACAAGAAGTTCGCCTTCTCAAGGAAGGCAAGACACATGAAGTCAGAGACAATGCCCCCCATGTGGGCAACCAAGATAGAACCCAGCCAGAGGGAGGGTCAGCAGTGGGAGGAGGAACTAACCCCCAGTACTTAACACTGGCAGATGTCAGTGCCCTCCTAGACCAAGAAAGGGAAAAGCTTTCCGGGATCCCCAAGCAGTTTTCTCGGGATCCCCCATTCCCACCAAAACTCCTTGGCAAGCCATACCCCAAGGGATATGAGCCACCAAAGTTCCATCCTTTTGATGGAAGGAATGGAAGCGTAGTAGAACACGTGAGTAGGTTCGTCCATACTATGGGCCCCTACGCAGGAGACCAAGAGCTGTGCCTAAGAGAGTTTGCTAAGTCCCTAGTGGACAGGGCATACACTTGGTACACCACACTGAGACCTGGGTCCATTAGGACCTGGGATGAGATGATGGAGAAATTTTGTGCAAAATATTACCCTGGTGAGGACAAGGTCACTTTCCAAAGACTTCAGATGGTACGGCAGAGGCCTGGAGAGGATCCCGTCTAGTTCATCAAAAGGTTTGAAGATATGTCTCTGGATTGTTATGGGGACCATGAAGAAAAAGAGCTCGTAGAGACTTGCATATCTAACATGATTTTCGATTACAAACTCAACCTCGAAAATTTATGTATCACACAGTTCGCTGACCTATTACAGAGAACAAGAAGAACAGCACAAACTATTAGGGCGAAGAGGATGCCAGCATCCCAAGCCATGACGGCATCGATGGGAGAAAAAAGAAAGAGGCCTGATGGAAAAATGTTTTAGGAACCACCGATGATTCCATGTACTGCAAAAGAGTTAAACCATGTTCTGGACAAATGGATCGAGGATGGAGTGATTAGGCCATTCACTGTGTCCAGACCACCAACCGAGGAAGAAAGGAAAAATCCTTTATTTTGCAGGATTCATAATTATGTTAAGCATTCCACAAAGGATTGCTGGACCCTCCGCAAGCTCTTTCACAAGAAGCTGAGAGAAGGAACCCTAGAGCTCACCTAGAAAGAGCCAGAAGTACAAAGGAACCCCTTGCCTAACCACAAAGGAAAAGGGGTGGTGGCTGTAGTAATCCATGGGTACCCGGCAGAAGCAAAGGAGCCAAAAGGATCTTTCTAACCAAACACAGTCAGGACCCTCCAGAAGAATCCCAAGTTCAAATCACTATTCAACTAGCTGGGATTTGGACCAAAAGCAAAAAGGGTGGCCACGTGCTAGTCGAGCTTTCCTATAAACAACCAATGCCATCACTTTCACTGACGAAGACATGGAGGTTGAACATCCAGACCACCGCAGACCCCTTTATCTAATGGCCACCATAAACGGTGTCCAAATCAGAAGAGCACTAGTGGACACAGGGGCATCACTCAACCTCATAGCTCTGAGCACCTTGAAAGCTGTAAGCCTGGCAGGAAGGAGGATCTTGAGGGCTCCCATGGAGATAATCGAATTTGGAAGATCGGTAGAATCAACCGAAGGATATATACAGCTAGCCCTGAGAGTGGGGCCAATAGTAGCCTTGACCAATTTCCATGTAATCAACTCAGAGGTGTCCTACTATGTACTGTTGGGATGGCCATGGCTCCATAAGCACCGCCTTATACCATCCACATACCATCAGTGTGTTAAGGGGAGATTTAATGAAAGGCCTGTAAGGATTCCTGCCAACCATAACCCTTTCAGCCAAGGAGAAGTAAACTTTGTAGAAGCTATGTTCTATGATGAGTTAGAACCTAATGACGAGAGTCCTATGCCAGAGACCCCAGGAACACCTATCTTGGAAAAAGAAGAAGGAAGAGGTACCCATGACTTAAGAGACCTCCTGAAAGGGAAAAGGCAAAAGAAGGAGCTCAGCACCTCAAGATCCCGGGATTGTGTAGTGGTATGGGAACCCAGGGGAAGGTTAATTTACCGCTTGTGAAGGTGCGCGGGACCTGAGTGCATCATGCAGGAGGGCCTCGGACCACCAGAATGTATGGTAGATCAGGAGAAAGGTCCAAAGAAACCAGTCAAAGAGACACAAATCCAACCTGAGGAGGAATTGCAGGAAATAAACTTGGGGGCTAAGCTGGGACCCCAAAAGCCTGTTTTCATCAGCAGTCAGTTGGCAGCACAAGAAAGGGAGCCACTGGTGGCTTTGCTCAGAGAATACACGAATGTGTTCGCATGGACCTATGACGAAATGCCTAGTCTGGATCCTGGGTTAGTAGTCCATGCCCTCAATGTGGACCCGGGAGTTAAACCAATAATCCAACTAGCTAGGGTTTTTCACACTGATGTAGAAGCCTAGATAATTCAAGAGATCAAGAAGCTGCTAGCAGCTGGTTTTATTAAGCCCATTTAGCACCCCAGATGGCTTTCTAACATAGTATCTATAAAGAAGAAGAACGGCCAGATCCGTTGTTGCGTGGACTTCCGCAACCTAAATAAGGCGTGTCCAAAAGATAAGTTCCCTCTACCTAATATTGACCTCCTTGTGGATTCAGCTACAGGAAGTTTCGTGTTCTCATTCATGGACGGGTATAGTGGGTACAACCAGATTCGTATGGCTGCCAAGGATGCTGAAAAGATAGCATTCAGGACACCAGTCGAAAATTTCTATTACACTGTGATGCCATTTGGCCTCAAAAATGCAAGAGCCACGTACCAGCGAACCATGACAGCCATCTTCCATGACATGATGCATAAGAAAATGGAAGATTATATAGATGACATTGTGGTCAAGTCAAAAACTAGGACAGGACACCTCCAGGTACTTAAGCAAGTTTTCAAAAGATGCAGAGAATACAAACTATGCATGAACCCCATGAAATGTGCCTTCAGAGTATCTGCGGGAAAGTTCCTCGGGTTCCTGGTACATCACAGAGGCATAAGCGTGGATCCAGCTAAAGCTGCAACCATTGCCACTATGAAAAGACCAACAACAGTAAGGGAACTCAAAAGCTTCCTAGGAAAGGTCTCCTACATCAGGAGATTTGTCCCAAGACTGGCTTTGGTCATAGGGGGCTTATCCAAGCTATTAAATAAAGGAACTGAGTTCACTTGGGGAGCAGAACAAAAGGAAGCCTTCCAAAGGATCCAACAGATTATGAATCATATGCCCACTCTCCAAGCACCAGTACGTGGGCGACCCCTGTTACTGTACTTGGCATCAAATGCCCAAGCAATAGGAGCCCTGCTGGTATAAGAAGATGATGATGGGAATGAGCAACCTGTCTACTATGTAAGCAGGACACTCAAGGATGCCGAGACCAGGTATCCCAGGATAGAAAAGGCTTGCCTAGTGGTCATTTACGAATCCCAGAGGCTAAAGAGGTATTTCTCAGCTCACCAAATCCTTCTAGTGACTAAGTCACACCCCATAAAAGCACTCTTGCATCAGCCCCTCCTAACAGGAAGGATAGCACAGTGGCTGGTCCTGCTTTCTCAATATGACATAGGCCTCAAGACCCCCAAGGCTGTCAAAAGTCAAGCCATAGCTGACCTCTTGGCACAGTTCCCAGGAAAGGAGGAAACCTCACTAAGTGAAGAGATCCCAGGTGAGGTAGCGGTAGCAGAAATTTCAGGAAAGAAATGGACAATGAGATTCGATGGGTCAGCTACAGCAACCTCAAATGGAGGGGGAGTTGTACTAAGTTGTGAG
>NW_027069902.1:350720-477727 GCF_002906115.3 Quercus suber | reverse complement strand
GCAGAGGCCTGGAGAGGATCCCGTCCAGTTCATCAAAGTTGAAGATATGTCTCTGGATTGTTATGGGGACCATGAAAGAAAAAGAGGCTCGTAGAGACTTGCATATCTAACGTGATTTTTAAAACGTTGGGCTCATTTCACACCAAAAAATAAATAAAAAACTAAGAGAGAAAATTGGGCTCACACAATAAAGAAAAGAGAAAAGAAGGAAGAAAAGGGGCAAGAAGCTCAGAGGAGTGGAATCCAGAGACCAATGAAAGAACAATAAAAGCCCAAACCAGATAGAACCAGCAGACCAAAGAAAGCCCAGTAAGAAGAACTAGGTCGGATCCCAGAAGTCACCAGAGGCAGGGGATCCCTGGACGCGCAAAGTGAGATGAAGTAAATTCAAAAAAATAGATAAAAAGACAAAGGGCATGCGGATCTCATGCTCCAGACATGCAGTGGAGCCAGGAGGTAGGAAGCAAAATGCATGAGCCTGGTTCCGACCATTTGGGGAAAGTGACAAGAAAGAGTACACTGAAAAAAGCTGGAGCACTGAGAAGAAAAAGCCAAATCAGCTTCAGAACAGCCAACAGAGAAGTCTGGGAATAGAAAACTAGCCAAGGGACTTTCATTTGGTCGGACCAAAAGCAAGAAACTATGGGAGAAAAAGGAAACGACATGACCCTGAGCAACCTGGCATGGCACGAACTCTAAGGGGCAAAAGGGAGAAATCGTTAGTACCCCAGAGCCCGAAGCTGTGCTATAAAAGGGGGAAGGGGTCCATGCTGAAAGGGGCATAGAGATTGAGGGAAAAAGCTTCATCTTTGATTAGAACACTCAGCCATTCACGGCCATTTATTTGGAGTTTTATAGAACTAGAAAAGAGCTCTGTAAAATAAAAAGAAAACAGAGGAACCGTTCCTGGTATCCTAGAGACAGCCACTATAGCACATGCTCGGATTTAACAAATTCAAACTCTACAAGTCTTGAAGCTTAAATAGCTATCAAAGGCTGTAGTTTTTGAGCTTAGTCGAACCTTGCATCATGTCTTAGTGAGCATTGCAATCATAACTAAAGAAAATTAATAAAATACACCTCACTACTTCGAGGATCCCTAACCTATTCTTACATTATATTTCATTTTACTGTGCATTTCTTCACTGTTGAAAGAGTCATTCAATACAAATATCTTTGCTTGTTAGTTATTTGTATTGTAGGAAGTTTTTTTTATGCACCACTCGGTTCTAAAACAGCCCTCTTAGCTGCGGTGAACCGAGCCTAATCCACCAGAAACATTTCTTTGGCCCAGGATCCTTGGGCCACTAAAGTGAGAAGAAAAAGCAACTCTCACACAGCCTCATGAGACAAAAATAAACTATCAATGAGTAACAATAAATAAATGGCCTCTCCATGAGTAAACATGGCAGAGGGAGGGGAGGCACATGCAACTCATTTTATTATGACTAAGTCTGCACATACGTACCAGGTCTTCACTTAAATGGAGCCGTTGAACAAAAGTAAAATCTTCAAAATTCGCAAAATCGACAGCCAATCCATCAAGGACCACATAATTTAGCAATGGAAGATACATTAGTTCTTACACCATATTATATGACATTTGATTATATTCCTTCCACCCATGTTCTTGTTTCATTATGCCATTTCTAAAGACAAGATTCGTCTCTCACTAAAACAACTTAAAACACAAAACTAAATCACAAGAGTGTAAAGTAGAATTTTAATTAACACAAAAATTAATCAAAACCTAAAGTACGGATAAAATAAAATTAAAATAAAATAACAAAAAATGAAAAAAAAAATTGAGAGAGAGAGAGAGAGAGAGAGAGAGAGAGACGTAACCATTTTGTGTGAGAAAACTGTCTAGATGGAAGAGAAAATGTCAAATTTATAGTAAAATGATGAGTATAAGAAGAGTCAAAATAAAGGAAGACAAAATGATAGAAAAAAAGTGATATTAAGGTAGAAAATAGTGGGGAGATGAAAATGTAAAAGGGGGGGAGAAATGTTGGAAAATTAATTATAAAAATAATGGTAAAAAGATATTATAATTTTAAATAATGAAGTTTTTAAAACCAAAAAAAAAAAAAAAAAAGGAAATAGTGTTTTTTTCTTCTTTCTTAGGAAAAATAGATTTTGTTAGGGGTGATTTAGTTTGTTATGGTAAAACATGACTTTTGGGTTACTTAAAAAAGATCTAAGGGAAAAAAGAAAAGGAAAAAAAAATTGATGGAGTATTTAAGTTTATAGTGGATATTAATTATAATGGTGAACTTATAGTGCATATTGTTGACACATGCTAAAAAAAAAGGATGTGAGGATGTTGTAATCTATTGGTGATTGTCAAAATTTCATATAATAGTAGCATTTGAAGAATCTGGGTTAATGGAGAGACACATGATAGAATTAAAGATAGAGTAACATCTTAATTTAAGGAAATGCTCAATAAATGTCAACTAGTAAATCTAAAAATTAAAAAAAAAATAAGAAAATAAATGATGATATGACGCTGATGTGGCTTAATTAGAGCGTAGCAACAATAAATACTACCCTTCAGTTTTTAGTAATATATAGATTAAAACACAAAACTAAATCACAACAGTCCAAAGTAGAATTTTAATTAACACAAAAATTAATCGAAACCTAAAGTACGGATGCAATAAAATTAAAATAAAATAACAAAAAATGAAAAACAAATTGAGAGAGAGAGAGAGAGAGAGAGAGAGAGGTAACAATATTTTGTGAAAAAACTATGTATAGAATGGAAGAGAAAATGTCAAATTTATAGTAAAATGATGAGAATAAGAAGAGTTAAAATAAAGGAAGATAAAATGATAGAAAAAGAGTAAATTAAGGTAGAAAGTAGCGGGGAGATGAAAAGGTAAAAGGGAGGGAGAAATGTTGGAAAATTAATTATAAAAATAATTGTTAAAAGATATTTTAATTTTTAAATAATGAAGTTTTTAAAACCAAAAAAAGAAAAAGAAAAAGGAAAGAGTGTTTTTTTTCTTTCTTAGGAAAAATAGATTTTGTTAGGGGTGATTTAGTTATGGTAAAACATGACTTTTGGGTTAATTAAAAAAGATCTAAGGAAAAAAAAAATTGATGGAGAATTTAAGTTTATAGTGGATATTAATTATAATGGTAAACTTATAGTGCATATTGTTGACACATGCTAAAAAAATTGAAGAAGTTATAACAGATAAAGGATGTGAGGAGGTTGTAATCTATTGGTGACTGTCAAAATTCCATATAATAGTAGCATTTGAAGAGTCTGGGTTAATAGAGAGACACATGATAGAATTGAAGACAAAGTAACATCTTAATTTAAGAAAATGCTCAATAAATGTCAACCGGTAAATCTAAAAATAAGAAAATAAATGATAACATGACACTGATGTAGCCTAACTAGAGCGTAATAACAATTAATTATACGCTTCAGCTTTTAATAATATATAGATACAGATGAAATCAAAATTAGACAGTAATTCTTTTACACAAACACACAAGACTAATTCAAAAGGATTTTTTCATTTAAATTGATTAAAAAGGAAAATTTTAAAATGGACCTAAAAGTAAAAAACTAATTAATTAATTATCCTCTTTATATTGTAATTTACATTAATCACTCAAGTGTATTGCGTATGAGGTTAAATTTGAAAACTCTTCAGATGGAGGGTGTGTTTGTAAAATGTCAAGGGAGTACCACCCTGCTGGTGACTTTATCATCAATGAAGAATAAAATCAAAGTTGGTAAAGAAAGAGCCATGGCCGTGTACAAGGTTGTTGAAGCCTACCTTTTGGAAAACCCTGCCGCCTACGCTTAAGAATCATTCCGTACTGTTGCCCCTTCAAGATTTCTATGTGCTCTGAGTTTTCTCTCCGCTGAGTATTGTTGTAACTTGTAGTGATTGATTGGCAATCAGAAATTCAAATAACAATTTTCACATTTAGTAGTTACTTGTAAGAGCATTAGCATCAGAAAACTCTAATTCTACTCTATTTTACCATTCCAAAAATCCACTTTACCATTATACCATCCTATTTTACAATATCTCTACATCTCAAAACTCTATTTTTATTAAAATATTATTTTTTAATATTTCTTTATTATTTCTTTATAATTGTCATTTTTTTTTTCTCATATTTCCTGGGCTCTCCAACAGTCTTTTTTTTTTTTTTTTTCCTCTCCTTCTCCCTCAACCTCTAGCAACACACAAGTCATCAACAACCACAGCCACGGCACCAAAAACTCATTAGCACCTCAACCCATCAACAACCACAGCCACAACACCAAAAACCCATCATCCTATGCCGCCGATTTGAAACCCACCGGAGCAAACCCATTCAAAAAAAATCATCACCGAAGCCACCATCGGAGCTACCGATGATCAACCCAACCAATTCACGCACCGATCAATAGATTCACTGTTTCAAACCCACCATCAACCAATCCCAGCCCGCCGATCCAAACACCGGACCCAACCCACTTCAGCCACAACACCGGACCCAACCACAACCCAACCACGACCTAAACATCAGACCCAACATGACCCACAACCCCTTTAGGCACCGGTCACAACAACCAAAAAAAAAAAAAGCAACCACAGAAACGCAAAATCGCAACCCACCAGAAAAACTGAGCCACTGTGATGTGTGATGTATGTTGGGAGGAGAATGGTGTTTGGGTCTGAAGAGAGGAGAGAGCAGATAGAGAAACAGAGAAGGAAGAGAGAGAAGAGAACTGAAATAATGAGAGAGAGGAGAGAGAAATTTCAGGGGAAAAAGGGAATAATTTTTTTTTTTTTTTAAGAATACTGCTACAGTACAATTCTAACTTTAGAATTGTACTATAGCACTATTGCAAAAAAATTTGCAATAGTTGGGTTTAGCATTGTCTGATGCAAAGGATTTTAAGGCTTCAAATGCCAAATTGTCCTTAGATATGGCATTAGCATTCTCCAATGCTAATGCTCTAAGCTGCTCTATGTATATACATTAGTGTATAACCCGTCCATATGTACGGTGCAAATACAAACAATCACAATTACATATATATATGAGTTCAAATTACACCTAGTGTAAGATTTACACAATTTTTAAGTCATAGATAAGTTTTGCTCTCTCATTCCCTTTCTTTTATTATAATTTATCACCCTAAACTATATTTCAAATTACACTTTGCACTCTACACTTTTCGAATGCATGTTTTGTACCTTAAACTATGATCATTGTTACATTTTGCACTCCGACGTTAAATTTGCTATCAACTTGGATGAAAATTCAAAGTTTAAGGTATAAAGTGTAATCAAGAGTATAATTTAAGGTGGTAAAGTGTAATTTATCTTTTATTTTTACAACATTAAAAAGATGGGTAATTAGGTCTTTTTACGTGGTTCCATATTTTTCCATCCAATTTAATAGCAAACTTGATGATGTCAGGTGTAAAGTGTAATAAGGATTATAATTTTGGGTGCAAAACATGAATTCGAAAAGTTTAGGGTGAAAAGTGTAATCAATAGTATAGTTTAAAGTGGTAAAATATAATTTTTTCTTATTTTATTTTATTTTTTTTAATATATACACATGAGTTTACTCTTTCTTTCTTTTCTTTTCTTTTTATGGAGTTTTTGTTTTTTGATGGTTTAATTATATTTGATTCTTCGTCTTTTGCATAGCATTAACTCACCTAAAAAAAAAAAAACCTTAGATATGACACATGACGCAAAATTAGACAACAATTAGAATTCAATTTAGAATCTAATTGGATTTTTCTCAGCTTTGTCTTTAATTATACTAACTAGTATGTAGCCCCGTGCTACCGCACGGGAATGGATATATTATTAATCATGAGTTTATTCATGTTTAAAAGGCTCAGTTAAGTCTAAATTCATATTATTAACCAGAAAATTTTATTAACAAAACTTAGTAGTATATATATTTTACACAGAAAAATGAACTTTGGTGACAATGTTTATCCAAAATATCCATTCACGCTTTTGAATCTTCAATCTCTATTGGTGAATGAAATTTTTGTAGCTTAAAAAATATAAATTTAAAAAAAAATTTAAAAAAAAAAACCCCTTTGAGTTTTACTCATTTTGTAGTTTTACAATGGGTCATTTTGTAACATGATGAGCATTTATGTGAAAAAAAAAAAAAAAAAAAAAAAAAAAACTCTAAAGTTCCATGGCTAATAAAAGAAATTCTCTCCAATCTCTTTTTATAGAGAGATGGGTTTGTGCGTGTTTTTATACATCCTTCATAGTTGTATTATCACGAAGCAGGTCCAATGGATTTAAATTGATACTACTGATTCCCAAAACATGAGTGTTTATTGCGTTATTAATTTCATTTCATTCGCTTTTGCACATGACGCAAAATTAAAAATAATTAGATTGTACACGTGTATAGTAAAATTAGACTCCAATTTCAGATTCTAATTGAACAATTGAATAATAATATATGATAGTAACAACAATAGAAAAATTCAAATAAAATTTCGGATTAAATTGTAACAATTTGAATAAAAATCCAGTAGAAAGACAGGGTGGAGTGATCCACTCCAAGAAGGTGACCAAACTTACCTAAATATAGAATAATAAATCTCTCTCCGGAAAATTTACATTATTCATAACCTTTACCTTCACTGAAAATTTTAAACATAGTGACTCACATCTGCCATCCAGACATCTACAGCTGGGTCCTCTCCAATTCGCATGAGATTCTATTGATCACTAAGTTCCTTTGCAGCATGCAAAAAATATCATCCATCGGTCCACAGCAGTGCTTTTTTCATTGTTATAGGTGTCAAACCTGAATAAAAAGCCAAATATAAGGATAGTGAATTTTAGGCATAATGTGTATCTAATCACATATTAGCAAATTTATAACAAATGTAAAGATGCAACACTGTAAGTGAAATAAGTAAACAAANTGTAAAGATGCAAACTTTGTAAGTGAATAGTAAACAAAACTCAGTGTCAAAACCAAGAAGAAAGCACTTTAATCCGAAACTCAGTGTAAATGTAAAGATGCAAACTCTGGCTTTGCTATCTTTTTGGAAATTATGCAATGTACCCAAACCAAGTTCTTATCACCGATATTAATCTTTTTGGTTTTCACGTTTGACTGCAAAATCAAGGAAAAACTTAATTAGCACAGTAACTCACTTGACTCGATACATAGAAGTAGTTTTAATGAGAATGAACCCACATACATTTAACCACATGATGAGTTCTTATCACCGATATTAATCTCTTTAGTTTCACGTTTGACTGCAAAATCAAGAAAAACTTAATTAGTACAGTAGCTCACTTGACCCGATACATAGAAGTGGTTTTAATAAGAATGAGTCTACATACATTTAGCCACATTATGCAAAATTCAACTTCAATTTCAGGATTCTAGACACATGGCACAAAATTAGAATCCTAATTTGGAATTCAATTTCACACTCTCTTTGCTTCACCTATTATTATATATATAGATGAGATGACAGCATTTGGCTTACTAATTATGTGAAGGGAAAAATAAAAATAAAAGGATAGATTTTTAGCTATTAACACTTAAATCTCAATAGATGATTGTATGCTGACAATAAACGCTAGTATCTGTTATCTAATAAATTATTTATCAAAATAAAAAATCCGATAAATTAATTGATACTTTTCATTTTTCATGTGAATATTTCATATTTGATTAATGGATTAAGTTGTTTCTATAAAAAAAAAAAAAAAAAAAGTTTAATGGATTAAGTTTGCTCGTATTGTTAAGGAGTGCAAGAATGTATAAATTTAAGTGTCTACGTTATCTTATAGGTAATGATGCTCCTTTTAAGTTGGCATGAATTGATGCTTATAAAATCTCATTCACTCGTCTTCCTTCTACCTACTAAAAGGGTGGCTTGAATTAATATCCAGGTTGAAATTCAAAATTGACCTTTTAAGTTTCAACTTTTGTCATTTCAGTCATTTAAGTTTCAGTTTTGTCATTTTAGTCTTCTAAGTTTCAAATTTTGTTAATTAAATATTCCGTTAGGCTTCTGTTACTATTTCCGTTTACTAACCAAAATGACACCGTTTTGAGGTTTTTTTTTTTTTTTTTTTTTTTTTTTCATAATTAAGAAAAATGAAAAACTGTTATTGAAAAAAAAAAAAAAAGAGAACCAAGAAAAAAGAGGCAGCTAAGAGGAACGACCTTGCCCCTAAAAACAAAACAAAAAATCACGATATGGATCGCTGTGTAAAATCCAAAGTTCAAAGTAGCACGACACACAAATTCAAATAATAAATATAGCTCACAAGCACAAATCTACAACTACGAGCAACTAATATAGTTCACAAAAAATAAAAATAGAAAAGCTTTTTAAATTTTAAAATAGCAAAAACAATTTACAACTAAAAAAAAAAAAGACTAGTAGNGTTTTTTTTTTTTTTTTTTTTTTTCAATTTTGTAATTAAGAAAAAAGAAAAACTATTATTTAAAATAAAATTTAAAAAAAGGGTAGATAAGGGGAACGATGTTGTTCCCTGTCATTGAAAACAAAACAAAAAATCACAATACGATTTAGCCCTACTAGAGGAGATTGAGGAGAAAGAAAGAGGGGGAAGGAGAAAGAGTTAGAAAAAAAAAAAAAAAAAAAAAAACCCCAAAACGATGTTGTTTTGGTTAGTAAACAAAAAGAGTTAACAGAAACTTAATGGAATACTTAATTGATAAAAGTTGAAACTTAAAGGATTAAAATGACAAAACTGAAATTTAGAAAACTGAAATGACAAAAGTTGAAACTTAAAGGGTTAGTTTTTTATTTTAGTCTAATATTTATAAGTCTAAGAGATTAAATTCTATAAAGATATGGTGTAAAACCCAAGTTTAACACCTTCGATCTCAACATACCACATCATCATATTACATATTAAAGAATAAATATGACCACACTCAATTAATTCTAATAACTATTTTAAAAATCAACTTAACTGTAACTGTAATGTATTGAATTTTAAATAAAAAACTGATGTGTCAATCTTTATACCATGAATTTTACACCTCATCCTTATCAAATTCTAACTCTATTTATAAACCTCATTCACTCATCATAAAAGAAACGAAGCAATTAGTTAACACAATTCAATGAGCTTTAGACATGTAAGAAGATTGGGTAATGCTCTAGCTCATGCCCTAACTATAAGGGGAGTTTCCTTTGTTGATTTTTTTTTTTGAAAAGATCCTTTGTTGAATTAGATAAGTGGTTAGAACTTAGAAGGCCTACTACCAAGCTCAGTATGCCAAAAAGATTTTAGTCAAAAACAAAATTTCATTTGCCTTCTTCTAAAAAAAAATTACTTAATAAAAGAAAAAAATGTGATGATATATATTGATGGGATAGCAAAAATTACATCTATGATTCGTCCAGAAGAGTCGTCCATGATCACCAGTTAGCCAAACGGCCAGACCATCTCTGATTCGTCTAGATATGTCGTCCTTGAGTATGGATCAATGGAATAAACCTCAGGGAATCAGATCGGAAGAGTCATCCATGTGCAAAGCGCATGGACGACCACACAACAGTCTGACAAAGAGTCGTCCATAGGCATTGCACATGGACGACCACACAGCACTTAGCAAATTTTGGAGCAGTTAATCAACTCGTATTCATCGCCACCAATTCCTCCCAAGTATGTAACTTCCAGCAGCGGTTATAATTTCTATAGCCGTTGAGGAAGTTATATCTGGATTCCACAAATCAGGGGGAAGTTATTGAACCAATAATCGCCCAAAATTTCCTATATAGGGACCGGTCTGAACCAAGCAAAGGTATGGAATACTGAAATTTTTACTCCCAATACAATTAGAACTCCATTGGTGAGAAGATACTAATTTAGCCATCGGAGGGTTTCAGGCTGATCCACCCTGGTCCCCTTTGATATTTTGTTTACCTTTCAGGCCTTCACTACCACTTTCAGTCCATCGAAGCCAAGTTGTCTAGCCTACTGATTCTGTTCACCATCAGTTGGCGCCGTCTGTGGGAAAGAAATTATCTGTGAAAACTTTAAGTTTGATAGTTTATTCTTTTTTGACAAAAGGCTGTATGGTTCGAACTAGATCAAGGGCCACTAGCCCAGGCCACCAAGAGAGTAGGGATGCTTCCAGCCATCCCAACCGAGATCGCCAATTAGCGCCTGTCACGCAACCTCCTTCCATCCAACAGATACAGTCCATGGCAGCTGCCATGGCGGAGTTTACTCATCATAATCAAGAGTTGACTAGGGAGATAGAGAGGTAGCGTCGTGAAGGACATGTAGAAGAACAAGCCCAAAGTCAAGAAGATAGAAGGGAAAATGCTGAGTTCGAGAACCAGTCAAGGGGCATCACTTCACGAAGGGCGCCACACTTGGAGAAAGAGATGGATCAGATGAGGAAGGTTATGGACGAGATGAAGGAGAACATGAGAAGGACGAATCCCGTAGAGGATTTGGTTCACCGAACGGATTTTCCTTTCACGGCTTCCATCAATGGCCATCCCTTGCCTCCAAAGTTCAAAATGCCTTCCCTAGATTCATATGATGGGGCGGGCGATCCTTTCGATCATATCGCTACTTTCAAGACTACAATGCATCTTTAAGGGGTTCTGGACGAGTTCAATTGATCATTTCAAGCAACTCCAATGATTGCAAAACCAACCATTTTCAGATGCAGCGAGCTATTTGAGTAATTGTCAAGTTATTAACAGAATGCATAGTCATGTTTAAATTTAGAGAACATGCAGCTTCTTAATGAAAATTTTCACCGTAACTAAAAATTTTCTATGAAAAGAAATAAATAGAAACATCAAAAGAAAATGGTATTCAAGTTCTATTGCACTAACTAAATAAATTTCATTGTACATGATGGAAGAATTCAATGTGAGAATTATCGGGATATGACATAACTTATGGAAAAATTCAGTGGGAGATTCTGAATCCTTCAAGAAAATCACCAAGAGATAAACACAACTACATTGGAAAATTGACCTCCTGCATTGAACGTGTAAATGAAAGAAGCTTTTTAGTATGTCATGTACCATTGAAATTGAAGGAAAAAAAACTGTGATTATAGGTAATGATTCCACAAAAATATAGAATAGCTATATGGATATGAGGAAAGAAAGCAAGCTCAGGGAAAATTAGAAAGCTAGTCCTGGAGGTCTGTACATGGTCCAGGAAACACAAATCCAGAAAAACTAGTTACACAATCACTTCTTTGCAAACTCAAAATTATAGTTCATAGTCGGTGATGAAATTGAGCTTTTCATATGTGAAAATTATAACATGTCAATTAAGATGATTTATTTAATCATGAAAGTGGAAACTTCTAATTAATGTTTTGGTTTGTATTAAGCGTGTAAGACACAGGAAAATTGACTGTTATGAAATTTATTATTCCATTAATAATTGTCATTTGTATAATAAATCTTATTTTCATAGCCTTTGATAGATGACATTTAAAAAAAAAAAAAAAAAAAAAAAAAAAACCTTTCCTGGTGCATAGGAACACATGATGTAAACAGGAGAAATCCTTAACTTCATTACAAACTAATAGGAGCCTTATTAATATTATTAACAGAATTACAAACATATTTGGGAAACTTGCATAGTGGACTTTTTTCAAATTTTAATATTGTATTGAATCTACCATATACTATTTTTTATGATGGTAACTGGGATCCACTTCAATTATTTTTTTAAAGTATATAGCTAGAACTTAACTAAGAAGTCAATATAGCACAGAGCATCAGAAAAAGTGGTAGGGAAAAAAAAAAATATATATATATATATAGATGGGTTCAAGTTACACCTGGTGTAACTCTTATAAAATTACACATTTTTTACACCGTAGATTCATAAGAGATCTAACGGCTAAAAAATATCATTAAATGCTATTGGTTTCCACCTCATTAATAATTAATACTAGTATATTCTCTCTCTCTCTCCTTATTTATTATTTTTCACTTGATTAAAGAGCATATTGCCATTTTTAACAACTTGCAGAGATTTTTCCTTAAAATCTTCCAAAGCCATGAGGTATTTCTCAACAATTTATAAGGCTCTGATACTAAAGAAAAACAGAAACTGCTTTTAATTTTTGGGCTGCTTTTCATTCTTGAAAGAGTACATAGAGCAGATATCGACATCAATGACAAGTCCTTTGCATTTGTTTGCATTATTGAAGAATTATTATTTAGAAAACAACTTTTTTCCAATAAATATCATAAATTACTAAATTAGCTATCCAATCTCTAAATTAAGTATTCACTAACCATGGGAAATGACAAGTAAACAAGAAATTCTTGAAATTTGAAAATGAAAAAAGATTCATGTTCAACGGTTTTTATAATTGTATTTCATAGCACTAAAATTAAACAAGTCTATGCTCAATAGACTTGATTCCATAGTCAATATACTCTTTAATATTTGGAAAATATTATTTCCATGATATTTTCACAACAAATTTTAAGTGATAAATTGTTATTGGTTATTATGGGTGGGCAAAAAAGTAATTTAATAGTGTAACTTACAATTTAGCCTAATGATTTTATAATACACACTCATGTTAAAGTTCAAGGGCTAGTGATTCTTTTTGTTGCACACAGGCAAAATCTACTTGCCTTAGAACGAGGCATAACATCAAAAAGTTGGAAATTTGAACCAAACAAATTCCCAATTCTTGAATTTTTAGATAAGAAATGTCTTGAGAAAGTGATCAATTTGATGATCATGATAGTGATTTAGCAAAGATGAACATGCAATGCAACAAAATCAAAATGTATTTTTGGTGATGAATATTAGTAACGATTTTTTTTTTATCACCAAAGAGTTATATATAAATTTCATCGCTATTTATAAAACATTTGGCAACAAAAATAAAATTTCATCCTCTTAGTTGTGCTGAAAGTATAGCGGAAAAACTTAAACAAGTTGCTAGAGATGATAATGATGGCAATATAATATAACGATGATAATGATTAAAGCAGCAAAACTTCCAAAGCCTTGAGTGGAAATTGTGACTGGTGCTCGAATACCTTATAAATTGTTGAGAAATACCTCATGGCTTTGGAAGATTTTAAGGAAAAATCTCTACAAGTTGTTAAAAATGGCAATTTACTCTTTAATAAGTGAAAAACAATAAATAAGGAGAGAGAGAAAATGCTAGTATTAATTATGAATGAGGTAAAAACCAATAGCATTAATGATACTTTTTTAGCCGTTAGATCTCTTATGAATCACGGTGTAAAAAATGTGTAACTTTATAAGAGTTACACCAGGTGTAACTTGAACCATCTCATATATATATATATATATATATATTGTTTTAATCATTGTTATGAATACTGTTTCAGTGCTCATTTCGGTTTGTCTATTGGAATGGAATATTTCGGTACCGGATTGGTATCGGGTTGTTTCGGTATACTGTTTCGAAGTTACTTTTTTGTACTTTTTTTTATTTATAGTTTTATATACTTGCAGCCACGCGTGAGCACAGAGCGAACTATTCTTTCGCCTTTTACTAAAGTTTTATATACTTATATTTCCTTATATATTATTGGTCAAAATCCATATAATTTATTGAGTCTTAAAATTATAAGTCTATATTTTAGATAATATACCAATTTCAAGTCTAAAAATCTACCCAATAATTATAATAATACTTATGATTCTCAAAAAACAAAAATACTATTAAAACAATTTTACTATTAAAATATTCTCAAAAAATTTACTATTAAAAACTAAAGTACTCTTACTATATTCAGTAAAAAAAGAAGCTAAAGTTAAATATTAAAATAGTATTATTATTTATATATTTCGTGTGAACCAACAAACAAAAGCCTAAAGCTTTTTGTCAAGTCTCTTTGTCATTTCCAACACTTGGTCACGTGCTAGGTTCACAAAACAAGAAAGAAAACACAAAACTAGGCGGTGAAAATTCAAAATAGTATTGAAGAAGGACCAGCAGACGAAAAGAAAGAAGAAGAAGAAAAAGAAGAAAGAAGAAAAACTGAAAAAGAAGAAGCAGCAGCGCAGAGCTACCTCTGCCATGGCCTGGGTTCATTCCGGTAACCGTCAACGTGGTGGAAACCTGCTGTAAAGGGACAATTGTGAGCCATTCAGCTTGTAAGATGAACTGCGATGGGGGCTCTATTCAGGTAATAGCCATTAAAACTTGAAAAGGCAAATTTTTTTGCATTTATCAGCAAATTCGGTACCCGCCGAAATATGTCTATGGCCGAAATTCACCGAAACAGGCCGATATGGCCGGAACGGGCCGAAACGAACCAAATTTGGTCCAAGGTGGAACATGAGGGTGATCGTACCGGTTTAAGGACTGTACGAAATTTTTCCGCCGGAACGGAACGGTATTAATAACAATGGTTTTAATATCAATATTCTGGGAATTCTTGACTTTGCCTATTGTTGTTGTTGTGTTGTTTTTTTTTTTTTTTTTTTTTTTNATGCATCTTTAAGGGGTTCTGGACGAGATTATGTGCAGAGCCTTCCCTACCACACTTAAGGGACCAGCGCGAGTGTGGTTCAGCAAAATACCCCCGAATTCTGTAAGTTCTTTTGAGGAGTTAAGCAAATTATTTGTTAATAATTTCATTGGGGAACAGAGACACAAGCGTTCCTTATCTAGCTTGTTAACTATAGAGCAAGGGGAGAATGAAAGCCTGCGTTCCTTCATCACGCGCTTCAACAGGGAAGCCTTGATAGTGGACGAGGTGGACAACAAGCTATTATTGGCAGTCTTCCACAATGGGGTTAACTCGGATTTGTTCATTCATAAGCTGTATGAAATGAGCCCCAGTCCATGGCTGAACTCGTCCACTCTGCCCAAAACTTTATGAATGTAGAAGATGCAATCATAGCTAAGAAAAGGAGGAGAGCTGAGAGAATGGAAGTCAACCCCACGCGTCACTCTAATCAAGGGCGTCTACAAAGAAGGGACGAACGGGAAAGATGAAATATGAGATAGAATTCAGGTCTACTCTATAATTATTTATGTATGTGTGTGAAGCACTCTCTTGAAAATTTGAACCTCGATTTTTGCTCTCTCCATACCCAACAAGTACTTATACTTATGAAGTGACTATCGCGCAAAAAGTACGAGGTAAAAATTAAAAAATTATATCTTAAAAATGGTATTTACCAAAGGAATATTGACATATTACCTATTACATTTACATGAAAGAATACCAAATTATATATATATATATATATATATCTTGCCTTCTGAGTTGTGGCCTGATTTTGTCCTTGACTTAATTAGCGTGATGGTTGTGAGAGATCTGAGCCATCTTATTTTCTTATTCTTGAGATTGTCATAGCCGTGCGATGCATGCTGCATTTCTTGCTTTCTTTGTCATGCAAATTTTTTATATCTGCTGCTTTTTAAAGCCTACTAATGTAGGGCCTATTTGTTTTGGCTTATTTTATAATTTAATTAGATATCGTTCTTAAAACTTTAATATTTTTTTAGATACATTTGAACTTTTATTCAAATGAAAATAAACCTAACAAAATTGGTTAATTTCCACCGACACTTGGTTGTGATTTTAAAGTTCTCCTGGTTTTGCAAATTGTTTTTGTTTAGTCAAATGGTGGTTATAAGTTTTATTAGTCGAATTTCTTAATTTTTAATGACTATCTTTTTAGTAACCGTGAGTTCCAATTAACTCAACTTGTAAGATTTTTTTTTTTTTTTCACCTACACCAAAATGTAGGGGCAGAACTAAGCATAAGCTTGTGGGGGTCATCAGTCATGGCCCCCATATATATATATATATATATGGGTTAAATTCAAGTTACACCTGGTGTAACTCTAAGTAATGTTATACCACTTAATTTTTTTAATTGGATGCAAATTTTGACAAATCCGCTGTTAGATTACATTATCTTCATATATTCTCTACGCTTTCAAAATTTCAAAGTAATCGAATATTAATATTCATATCATCAATCAATTATTTAAATTCAAGTTTTTGTAATTTAAAATAATGCATAGAAGATAAGTTTATTGATCGAATAGTAAATAACATCCAATTGATATAAAAATTGGTATGAGTGTTAAGAACATACAGATCATGTAATCCAATGGTGAGATTTTCAAAATATGAATTCTCACTATTGAATTACATGATATGTATGTTCTTAATACTCATACCAATTTTCATATTAATTAGATGTTATTTATTATTCGATCCATACCAATTTCCATGTCAATTAGTTGTTATGCATTATTTTAAACTACAAAAATTTGAATTTAAATGATTGATTGATGTCATGACTATTAATCTTTGATCACCTTGAAAATTTGCAAGCATGGAGAACATATGAATATAATGTAATCTATTAGTGGATTTTTCAAAATTTACATCCAATTAAAAAAAAAATATTGTGTGGTGTAACATTACTTAAACTTATGGTTCTGCCTTTGTCAAAACTAATTGATATCTTAGTCTAATCATAAAAAAATAATTAAAAAAAATGGACGTCCTAAATTGAAACTATCTCTTAAAAAATTAAAAAAAAAATTCTTCCGAGTAATTGTGTTAAATTTTTTTTTATTGTTGGATTACGTACATTCCAACTATATTTTTTATTCAACTATTTTCAAACGGTCCTCTATAAAAAGACAAGGGGTTGGGTCAATTAGATACGTACCAAGCTATTGTGCTGCATTAAAGTTGATAAATAGTGAGGAGAAAATATGTACCAAGATCTTTGTTGCAGATTGTCAACACTGTGTTTTGTTCCATAGCTAAAGTTTTATATATAAATTTACTGCATCTCTCGCTTATTAACATGCTTTTTTTCTTTTTTCTTTTTTATATGCAGGTTGTGGGTGCAGACTTTAGCTATCTTGGACTAAATTGACTGGTAAGTCATTTGAAGATCCTCAAGAATTACTTTATATACATGTTTTAGGGTTGGCTATGACTAAATAGTGTACTGAAAATCTCTCAGAACATTTTTTGCTAATTGAATATGATGGTGTGGTTGTAAGGTTTTGCTCGGGTACACAATATAGTTCAGTTTGTTTTGGATTTTGGATAAGCAGCTTGATCGCCATGGGGGAGAACTGTTGTACATGTCCTCAATGTTTTGCTGTTTCTTCTGGCTCTTCTTTACCCAGCACTGTATGTTCTCTGTTTGTTGATTCGCAGCATTGGTCCTTACAAAACTTGTTTCTTTTCTTTTTTCCATTGAAATTCACCTGCTGCTTGCTGTCATTTTCGTAACATATTTTGACTGATTGTGGGGTTGAGTTCCTGCATTTTTTTTTTTTTTTTTTAATATTTACCATGATGGGATGGCCATGAAATCATATTGATGGAATTTTCAAGTAATTAATATCCAAATTTTATATATAGTAGTTTACATGTATTTTTCATGAAACTTTGTGTCACTAAAACAAATTTACAGAGTTTTAGAGTAGAGAGTTCTAAACTCAAAACTCTATAAATCAAAGCGAGGTTGGTCAAAGTATAGTAATACACCTGAAAAGTTGTATACTTAATGGCATACCACTTCCAAAGATTAACAAAAAAAATGTTAGTGGAAGAATAATAAGTGTCAGTTTGGCAAAAATTATTTTTGTCAACTTATTTTTGTTACTATTTATGAGTCTCATTGTATTTTTTTAGTATTATTCATAGGTCTTACTGTACCATTTCAACTAATTTTTACTTTTATCTATAATATTTTCAGTAAAAAATTTTCAATTTCAATAAAATAAGCGAATCTCAAACGAATTCTAAATATTCACCGCTTTAAGTTATAGTATATAATGAGAAATATCCTATAAAAAGAAAAAAAAAAGTATAATGAGTAAAAAGATCCTATAAAGATCCTTCAAAAACAGAAAGATCC
Organism: Quercus suber; assembly: GCF_002906115.3. Lineage (NCBI taxonomy): Eukaryota > Viridiplantae > Streptophyta > Magnoliopsida > Fagales > Fagaceae > Quercus > Quercus suber. The sequence goes on along the minus strand of NW_027069902.1, from coordinate 459,818 downwards.
TATTTCTTTTATTTGCTGGACGTATATGATGTATCCTACGATTTTTTTAAAATAAAAAATGCCGCCAGTCTCTCATTTACCTATTTGATTTTTTTTTTTTTATTTAAATCATATATCTTTCTGAATATATATCAATTCCGGCCCCATCCGGCCCGCACAACCACGTCCACGTGAAGCAGACTCTTTTTTGTTTTTTTTCTGAATAAAATAAAGGATAAATTTGAGTAATGGCAAAGAGACACCATTTTACACGTGCAAATCTACCCCACGTGGTATAAAATTGCGTGCGTAAAATGGGGTTGGTGTAGGTTTGCGTGTGTAAAACAATGTGTTTAAGGAGAAGGTATTTCTTGTGAGGTGGAGGATGCATGTTTTTGAAACATGCTGAAATTTTTTGTGTTTTTGACAATTACTCAAGAAACATGTTTTACTATAAACTTGTCGTAATCAATGATTAAAAAATTAACATGGTTACGTGTTTTGATAATCTAATTATTGCATTGTATATTTTTTATGTTGTTAACAATCACATCAAATTGTGAAAACTTAATCATTGTATTAATCTGATATTATATACTATTCGATTTATTAAATTATTATTTTATTTATTTAGACTACAAAAACTTAAAATTTAAATATTTAATTGATGACATAATTATTAATATTTAATTTTTTTTTTGAAAGCATGAAGCATATAAGAAAAAAATCATAATCTAATGGTGGATTTATCAGATACACAAAAAAAAAAAACTATAACAAAGTTTGTAACTAAATTTTGTCCTAAAATTTATGTATAGCTCCTACACATAACTGGATTGCATTTTATTTTTTTTCTTTTTTGAAAAATGAGAAATGCTACATCCATAACATTTTCACAACAAAATTATAGGTAGTAAGTTATTATTAATTCTAATTTGAACTTACAATTAAAATTACTTTTTACTCACAAATAACAACCAATAAAAAATATGTTACTTAAAATTTATTATGAAAGACTTATAAAAATATTGTGAACATAATATTTATTTAAAAATAATTTAAATTCTATAAGGATGTAACGTAAATCCAAGTTTTTATCTTCTAATTCTAACATGTCACATCTTCATATTACATATTAAATAATATGCACAATCACACAGTCACACTTAACTAATTCTAATACTCATTGATTCTAAAAAACAAAAAGAAAATAAAAATCTTATACCCATTTGAAAATCTAATCTATATATATATATATATATTGTGTGGGGCAATTTTTGCTTCAAAGGCTAAGGGCTAGCCCATGTTATAATCTTAGGCAATTGTTGTCCCAAATGGAAAAAAAACCTCTCTTTTCATGCCATATAAGGGATGAGCCAATGAGAAAGAGTACCACTAGCTTGGTATACCCATTTGAAAATCTAATCTATATATATATATATATATATATTGTGGGGGCAATTTTTGCTTCAAAGGCCAAAGGTTAGACTATGTTGTAACTTTAGGCAATTTTGTTGTCCCACATGGAAAAGAAAGTCTCCCTCTTCATGCCATATTAAGGATGAACCAATGAGAAAGAGTACCACTAGCTTGGTTAAACAAAATTGCCTAAGGTTACAACGTGGTCTAGCCCTTGGCCTTTGAAACAAAAATTACCTCCACACACACACACACACATATATATATATATAACCGAAATCTCTGAATCTCCCACAATTTTTTATATCAGCACAATATTTAAATAAAATTATCATTTTATTTAAATAAATTTTTTATTTAGTCTAAACTTAACAAGGAATGAAATTGTATCTCTCTAAGAAACTCTATCTTTCAAACGAGTTCAACTTAAACTCAAACTCATCATTTTTTTTAATTATTTTTTAAATAAAATAATTTTTGTTTAGTTCAAACTTAATAAGGAGTGAAACTCTATCTCTCTAATAAGTCCAACTTAAACTCAAACTCATCATTATTATTTTTTTAAACAAAATTATTTTGTTTAGTCCAAACTTAATAAGGAGTGAAACTCTATTTTTCTAACAAATCTAACTTCAATTCAAACTCAAACGTCGATGAATTTTTTTTTTTTTTTGAATAAATCCTATATTGAGATCATCCTAAACATGGCTTTATTTGGATAAATATAAAAAACAACAACTATTGATAAAGTTCAAATTCTTTGGATAATAGAAGAATTCTACTGCAACTTCTTATAGAACATTGTAGTAATTAAGATGCTTGGTAGGCATCATTATCATTTTTTTTTTAGACAAAATTATTTTTATTTAGTCCAAACTTAATAAGGAGTGAAACTCTATCTCTCTAACAAGTCCAACTTAAACTCAAACTTTGCGAGGTTAATCATGAACACTATAAAAGCAATGCAAACTCCATTTTTTTTATTAAAAAAAAAAAAAAAAGACGAGTAGGGGTATGAGCTCTTCTTATGTTATTTTTTTCTCCTTTACTTTGTTAAAAAAAAAAAAAAATCTATTTTATGGTTTTTCATGTATTTTTTAAAAAGTAATTTTTGTACATAAACCATCAAACTCTTTTTAGCCATTTTTTACAAGATAAAAAAACTTGCAATAATTGAAATTATTCTTTTGAATGTAACTCATATTTCTTTTATATTTCTCTATTATTTAGTTATATATATTTTGTTTTCTTTCAATAATTTATAAGTAGTGAATCATCTGATTCTTTAATTTTTTTTTTGTCTTTCAGAAGTTTTAATATCTAAATTTTTGAGTTATTTTTTTTTGCAGTATCTGAAATTGTTTGACAAATTTTTTTGTAAGTCATTGCACGTTCAAGCATTGGCTTCTTCATCCAATTGTAACAGATATTGAAATCATACAAAAGCAAATCATGCAATAGTATAGTTTCTTAATCAATTTAAGATTTTATAAAATTATTTGATTTTATCTCATAAATAGGTAGGGTCCCGTACATAGCACGGGTTAACGACTAGTTTAACTATGAATTTATTAAAATGTTACTATGTGTGGTATGATGTATTTAATTTTTTATATGTCAATTTTTTATTACATAGTGTAAAACTTCATAATTTTTTAAAAAAATTTATTTTTATTTTTTATGGGAGGTTGAATTCAATATTATTTGTGATATATATATTGATCTAGTCAGTGTTCTAAATCTAAGAAACTGTAACCAAATTTTGTCCAAAAAGGGTTAAACAGGGTCCCAATACAGTCCAAGTCCAAGAGAGTCCCATTACTCCGGCGTCACGTGCCGCGCGCCGCCCATAAGAGTCAATAGTAATGATTCAATTCGATTCCAGACCAAACTAGCTTTCATTTCTATACCATATCTCTGTTCCTCGACAGAACGAAGCTGAGCTAGCTTCTCTGCCTTTTCTCCTCATCTCTTTGAATTGTCGTCTCTCAGGACCAAGTCGAGCAACAACAACCCTCCTCAGAAATGGCGATGTACGCGGTGTCGCGCCGACTCTCAATCTCTGGTGGATCAGCGATCGGTGCTCTGCGTTACTTTACTACTACTGTTTTGAAACCTTTGCCCACCTCCTTTCGAGAGGAGCGTGACACTTTTGGCCCAATCCTCGTTCCCTCTGACAAGTTCGTCTCTCAAACTGCTTTTACTGGTTTTGGAAGCAAAACAATTACTTCCCTTCTCTTCTTTTTCTGGGTCTTTTTCTTAATCGTGAAAGTTTGGTTTTTTCAGGTTGTGGGGGCACAGACTCAAAGATCGTTGCAGAACTTTGATATTGGTGGCGACCGTGAAAGAATGCCTGAACCAATTATTCGTGCCTTTGGTATTCTTAAGAGATGCGCTGCCAAGGTTTTTTATTTTTATTTTTTAATTTACTGCCATTTCTTTGTTAAGTAATTGAAAATTGATTCCTGAACTTACATTTTGATTTTGTTCAATTGGGTCTTTTTCATTTTGTTGTTTAGTCGAATTTATAGTGCAAAGATTGCATTTTTTTAAGTGTAGCTAATAGTTTTGGTTGGTTTAACATTATGTTAAATGTACACATTTGCGAGAAAGTATGTTCATTGGTATATGTTTTCAATGGTTTTTGCATAGGAGTTTTTTTTTTTTTTTTTTCACTGCCATTTCTTTGTTAAGTAATTGAAAATTGATTCCTGAACTTACATTTTGAGTTTCGTTCAATTGGGTCTCTTTCATTTTTGTTTAATTTATTATTTTGAATTTATAGTGCAAAGATTGCATTTTTTAGTGTAGCTAATAGTTTTGGTTGGTTTAACATTATGTTAAATGTAAACATTTGCAAGAAAGAATGTTCTTTAGTGTATATTTTCAGTGGTTTTTGAGCGTAGGGGGTTTTGTTAAGATGTACCTAACAAGTTATGTTCCAGGTGAATATGGAGTATGGTCTTGACCCAATGATAGCAAAAGCGATAATGCAAGCTGCCCAAGAAGTAGCAGAGGGAAAGCTAAACGATCATTTCCCACTTGTTGTATGGCAAACTGGAAGTGGAACCCAAAGCAACATGAATGCCAATGAGGTTGGTGCTGGTTTTTGTAGTTTATTGGTTTTTGTACCTTCAGTATGTATGCTGTAGGCACCCTATTTAAATTGCTTTCATAATTTGATTAAGCACGTTTGTCCAGAAAGTAATTGTCATTGGGTTATGATGGTAATATTCATTGAGTAACAGTGAGCAAATGTGAGAGAGAGAGAGAGAGAGAGAGAGAGATGCATCGGTTAACTTTCATGTTGATTGTTCCTGTCAAAAATAAATGTGAAGGTGCATTTGATAGTGCACAAGATATTCCATGCAGGAGATTTTCTAGACCAATGAATATGTGCGCACACACAATTCAAAGCTTCCTTGTAAGTCCTCATATCATATCATCATGGATGTGACAAATGTGGTGTGGTTTATCCTTGAAGCATATAGTTATTCTTCTATTAAGCATACACCTTTAGCAAACTATGCACAGTGTGGATTTTACCAGTGTTTGGGTGGTCTAGAATTTCTGACTTCTTGTGTTTGGTCTTCAACATGATTTTTTGCTTCTAAAAAAAATTGTGTTGTAATCATGTAATATTCCAGGTCATCGCAAATAGAGCAGCAGAGATCCTTGGCCATAAGCGTGGTGAAAAGGTTGTGCACCCTAATGACCATGTGAACAGATCACAATCTTCTAATGACACCTTCCCCACTGTAAGTATTTTGTATTCTTTTATGACCAAGCTTAATTGATTTTATTTTTAACTCGTTCACCACTTGGAAGGAATCACTCCTCCCTTCTGTTTTTATTTGTTCTTGTCCAACCAACTGGTTTCTTGCTGTCTTTTGTTAAGTAATGCGGTTTTCTTGTATCCAGGTAATGCATATTGCAGCTGCAATGGAAATAAATTCAAGATTGATACCAAATTTGAAATATTTGCATACCTCACTAAATTCAAAGGTTTGATGATTATTTCATCCTTTTTAAACAGCAGATTGAAACATGATGGCCATATTAGACAGTTGTTGCTGCTCCATATCTTATACACTGTGTTGGATGTTTCATATTTGGATATCCTTTTTAACTTTGAGTTGTACACTTGGATTCAGCCCTTTGAGTCATGTGGTTTGACTTTGTATTAGATTCATTCTATTGTTGCTTTTATGAAGTGAACTTGGCTACACTAGGTGGCCTGATTAACCATCTTGGAGAGACATACATATCCTAACTTTATAACTATTGAAGTTCAAAAGATGCCTTCTCTCTTGTTTATTTTCTATGCATAAAAGTATTCACTGACTCTCTCTCTCTCTCTCTCATGATTTACCTTAATTTTGCATTTATGAATTATCAAGTAATTTATGTGCATTTGCATGTGTGACTAAGTATTCAGTAAAAAGTATAACAAGTTCAGTACAGTTTTGAACTTTTCTGACATGCTTTTAATGTGTTTTCAACTATCTGTGCTTTTAGCTTCTATTGCTGCACTTGATGTGTAGTGCTCTTGTTGACTAGATGATGGCTTTTGGTTACTATATTCTTCTTTTGTCGTGACACTGTAACATTAAAATGTACCCCCCCCCCCCCAACCCCTGACTCAGGAGAACAATGAAATTAAAATCGTGACACTGTAACATTAAAATGTACCCCCCCCCCCCCAACCCCTGACTCAGGAGAACAATGAAATTAAAAGACTAGAATATAAAAGGATATGACCTAGGAGTTAGCAACTAGGCTTGCTTGGAGTCAACACCAAGCAGAAGAAAACCACTAGGAGTCAGAATCTAGGTTTGACTGGAATTGGCACCAAACCAAAAACCAAACGAAACTTTCTTCCATCAAAATCATCTCCAAAAGGAGTACAATAGTTTGCTTATATAGGAAAACTAATCCCTAATTCTATTTGGCATAGGAAACCCTAGTTGCCTTATTACAAAAATAACCTTGCTTACAAATTTTAAAATACTAATAGCTTAATAAACTGCTAGGACCTTAAAAAAAAAAAAATACAACTTACTTGAAAAAGTAAATAATACTAATTAAAATAAAAATCTCCTTAGTGTCTCCCACACAACGTTGCTATGTACATGCTGTTATTATTTATGCATCCATTATTAGCATTGTGTACTGCTTTAGCTGTACTACCATAATGCCTCTAATGCTTATTTTGTTTCTACCAGTCCGTTGAATTCAAAGATATTGTAAAAATCGGACGCACTCACACTCAAGATGCTACACCTTTGACTCTTGGGCAAGAGTTTAGTGGCTATTCTACACAAGTAAGATAACATATTTGGTAGGAAGGATAGACCGAGCTTAATGTTTGTTGGGATGGACTTCTGATTGCTTTGAGCTTTTTGTGCAGGTAAAATATGGAATTGACCGTGTCTTCTGTACTCTACCTCGGATGTATCAGGTTATAAACTCATAAAGTGTTAAATCTTTAATTTTTTTTTTTTTTCTTTTGTTCTCTCCTATTAGTTCTGACTGATTGGAGACTTTATTTGAGCAGCTTGCACAGGGTGGTACTGCTGTAGGCACTGGATTGAACACAAAGAAAGGGTATGTTATTGCTTTAAGGTTGAAGCAATTTTACTTCTTTTGGTATTTTGTGACGTGTATTGCTCTAAATACAAGTATCTTTATTGCACAGGATGGACTTGTTTTATCTTTATTTGTTTCAGAAAATTATTCTGATAAAACTGTAAATCATTTCATGGATTTGGCAATAATGAACATGAATTCTGTATTCTTTCCTCTAAATATTATTCAGAAAGAATGCTTTTCTGCTTCTGTTTTTCTGTTCATGTTTACTATGACAGTAGTTTTCTTCTATAATTTAGGTTTGATGTGAAGATAGCTGCAGCAGTAGCTGAGGAAACAAACTTACCATTTGTTACTGCAGAAAACAAGTTTGAAGCTTTGGTTAGCTTCCGATCCTGTAACTCCGCTTTTATCTGTTCATTTTCTATCCCTTTTGTGTTGTAAGGGTGGATGTTTTACTATATGAGCAATTCGTGCTTTTCATCTTGTCCTACTTGAGACCAAGTAGGGCTGTATGCTCATATGTTTCATTTTTGGCAGGCTGCACATGATGCTTTTGTTGAAACCAGTGGAGCCCTTAACACAATTGCTGCTTCTCTGATGAAAATTGCAAATGACATACGTTTATTAGGAAGGTTTGTATGCCTAGTGTGACTTGCATTTTTTATTTATAGTTCGCTCTTTAAGGTTCTCCCTGTGTTTCTCTTGTACAGTGGTCCACGTTGTGGCCTTGGTGAACTCATTCTTCCTGAAAATGAGCCAGGCAGCAGTATTATGCCCGTAAAGCCCCCATCTTATTCCACAATTCTTCTAATTTATTTATTTTTAACTAAAAACCCAAATTTTGTCACTTAACTGAATCTATTCTGTTTCAGGGAAAGGTCAATCCTACTCAGTGTGAAGCTCTCACTATGGTCTGTGCTCAGGTAAGTTTAGTGTCTTGAATTTTGGTTAAATTGGGGACTTATTTGCAAGTCGTAACTAGTAAGATGCGTAGAAATCAGACTTTCTAAGTTCTTGTATCGTAGATAATTCAATCTTGCAGTGTACTTCTATAATGATTGGTTTTCATTTTTAAGTATCATTTAAAGACCTTTCTTGATATTTATTTATTTTTAACATCTTTCAGGTTATGGGAAACCATGTGGCCATCACAATAGGTGGTTCCAACGGTCACTTCGAACTTAATGTGTACAAACCATTGATTGCCAGTGGTCTCCTACACGTATGTTCTATTGTCGCATTATTGTAATTATACTTATTGGAGGTGCCCAAGTGCATCCATTATTCAACATCAATTGGCCATGATTGGGTAGGATACATCTTATTCTATCTGGCAGTGATTTGGGCTAGAAGTTAGCAAGCATGGCTGTTATGCTTTTGTAATTTTCAAACCATAAGTTGAAAAGAGCTATCTGGGAGTTTGTAAAGTCCTATAATAAAAAAGTATAATGTGGTGGTCCTGTGGACCTGTCTAGAATAGTTTATTAGGATGCCATTTGAAATTTCATAATCTCTTGATATCTTCATGCAAAATTTAATGCCCTGCTCGCCAAGAAACGCACACTTTACAATCTTGCTCCACTAGTGTTTATGTCTTCTAATTCAACTAGTGTTTTTGATTCCTGACAGTCTGTGAGACTGCTTGGAGATGCATCTGCCTCCTTTGAAAAGAACTGTGTGAGAGGAATTCAAGCTAATAGGGAAAGAATTTCTAAATTGCTGCATGAGGTGAGTTGATACTGGGTACAAAATATAAATCTTTATATTCTTCTATGTTTTAGATTTCAGGCTAATCTATCATCTGTTGTTGCTATGTGGCATTTTGCATGGTGTTGCAGTCACTGATGCTTGTCACATCTTTGAACCCTGTAAGTTTCCACTTGTGTTTCACTTGTTTTCATGTGTACATTTTCCTTATAGTTTCCCGTGCTTTTGTTATAACTTTTGTTGTTGATTTTATTCCAGAAAATTGGTTATGACAATGCTGCTGCGGTTGCCAAAAAAGCACACAAGGAAGGAAGTACTCTGAAGGTATGATTCCTTTTTCTTGTCAATGCAATTCAATATGTTTGGTCTCTTGTGACATTCATTTAATCTATTGGAATGACTTATTATTAGTTCCTGAGTAGATGGCTAAGGATGCTAAAAGCAACTGCTGTAATAATATATAATATCCTCTTGTTGGACTTATGCATCTCTCAGCTTGTGTTTGGTTGGAATGATGGGTTTGACTTTTGGGAGACAATCATGTTTACAGTGGCGTGTTTAATGCTCTCTTCAGTGTGTTTTCTTGAAACTTTGGATTGCTGAATCATCTAATCTAACCAATACTTAACTCTGCAGGAAGCTGCATTGAACCTAGGAGTGTTAACCAGTGAAGAATTTGATACTCTTGTGGTGCCAGAGAAAATGATTGGCCCATCTGATTGATGAGATTATCAAGATCTTGAAGCTCCTGAAATTTGATTTCAGCATTAATTGCCTGATACTTCATTTTGTGCATTATTTCTCCCAATCAGTTTGAATAGGAATTAGAAATCTGATCTTCAGCAACCCAAATAAACAAATAAAAGAAGAAGAAACTCGGTAGATTTATTTTTTTCAACTTACAAAAACAATATTCTTGAGGTTTTCTCCATGGCTGGCTTGGGTCTTTGGCAGGGTGACAACAGCAGTTGATTGGGAAAATGAGTGGAGAGCCTCCCCCATTTTGTAGTGATTGTATCCAAGGTTATCAAAATCGGGATCCTACGTAGGATCTTGAGAGGTGGGTGAATCTCAAAGCACCACAGTGATTGTGTGAGGGGCAAAATCTGCTTTAAGGAGATTGTGTCAAACACAAGACTTGATCTGAATCATTCATTCTTCACGCATTTGGTCTGTGAGTTTTTACTTATTTGCAGATTTCTTTTTATATATATTCAGTATTTGTTATCATTAATCATAGGATCGGATCGTGATTCGTAAGATCTTATATTATTTGAAGAAAAAAAAATTTAGTATATTAAATAATCACACAAATTTGCATCCATTTAATGTAATTACAATACATCATTATATCCATTTCTAAGATCTTACATTATTTAAAAAAAAAAAAAAAAAAAAAAAATTGGTATGTTAAATAATCACATAAATTTAATACATCATTATATCCATTTCTAAGATCTTACATTATTTAAAAAAAAAAAAAAAAAAAAAAAACTTGGTATGTTAAATAATCACATAAATTTGCATCCATTTAATGTAATTATCATACACCACTATATCAATTTGTAAACATCATTTAAAGAGGTAAAAAGCCTCAAAATGTGATACTCTATTAGGATGTTATTTTTTATTTGGGTTTAACTGAGTCTTTGGGTTTACAATACACCTCTATATCAATTTACAAGAAACCAAGATTGTTTGAAATCATCAGAATCGTATGATCTTTCCGATCCTGAACGATCGCAAAGATCCTTGAAAGATCTGAATCGTTTTGGGCAGGTGAGATCGTAAGATCATAAGATCCAGATCAGAATTTTGACAACCATGATTGTATCTAAGAAACCAATAGAATTTATGGTATTGTGTTAAGACTTAAATTGGGATTATTTTGTGTGTGCTCTGGAATTATTCTAAAGTACTGTCTTTGTTTCTTTGTTTTTTCTAATGCTGATGCTGAGTACTATCTTAAAAGTACTATCTAGTACCTATCATAAACTCATTAAATAATTCAAGACGAATGAGAAGTAAAGATAGCAAAAAAATTATAAAAGTAAAAATAGCATTCAGTTATGTCGATGGTTTGTTGGTCGGTCCATTGATTGCATCTCTTAGAAAAATTAAGAAGTGTTAATTGAGTTTAATTCTTGGCGAAAACATATATGTTTTCATGTATTCCATGATTCCAAGCAATTAATTGGGTGAAGGTGGTGAAGTTAATAAAAAAAGAGAAATTTGGTGAGCTAGAGATTCTGTTCAATGTTTGGTTTGTAGCCAACAGAAATGTAATTGTAGCCTAGCAATCAACTATTCCCCAAACACAAACACATGATGTGGCATCACTTTATTATTTATTGTTTTTTTAACTTTGCATTGTTTGCACATATAACTAATATATAGCACACAAATATTTAGACTTGAAATATGATTAACCGAACAGAAAACTGAAAATTAAAGTTAAATATCCACTTTTGTCTATCAAGCCCTGCTTATAGCAATGCCTTTGTATGTAAAAATTGATTCATGCCCCTTAGTGGATGACCTTGCACTTTGAGCTTGTCAGCTCCCATATAGCTGGAAGGAGGAATTTCCTTCCATTAGCACCATACGCATTATAACTTGCCTTGCTGACTTTATCCACCATCAAATTTCCAGGATACCCTGAATAAGCTCCTTCACCAAATATCCCCGGACATGCTGTGACAGCCTCCAATGGAGCCAAGGGGTCACCTTGAAAATACCCATTCTTGAAAGGATTAGTTGTAGCTCCTGCAATAATTGTTGCAATGTTCATGACCATGCCATCAGCCCCAACACCATTTGGTGCAACAAGGGCTTGCTGGCCTGGTGGACCATAAGCTGGAAGTGAATAAGGCCATGCACATAATCCAGGGCACTGCACCAGAGGGTCTCCTATATGTGCATAAACTAACCTAGTACGCTTTGTAGACACCACTATGTTATCATGAAAACCACATGATCCCATGCAAAATCGTTCTACAATCACATCTCTAGAAGTCAAAACCAAGTATATTCCATTAGAGTCAAATGGTAATACTTTGGTCTCTATCTTGTGTTTGACATAGTTTGCTATTTGGGCACGCTTAATATTCTTACCTAAAGAATATATGTCACCAATTTGTTTAACAAGTTTAACAGTGCTGGAAACTGAGTTCCCGGACTTGTCCTTGTATGTCTGGATTGTTTTCCACCATGTTGCCACGGTGGGTTCTTGATGGGGTACTAGACCCTTAGAAGGATTAAAAGAAGCAAAGAAATCGGTTGTGGAGCTTCTGTCGTTTCGAGAGAAGGCACCATACCATATGAGGTAGATGTTGATGCTATTTGGTTTGGTCAAGAGGGGGCCTCCATGGTACTTGATTTCATTGAACGTGGTGGATAAAGAAGGTTGGGTTTGGCTTTGGCTCACTCCTTGTGACCTTGGAGCTAAAGCCAAAGCAAAAATGAGGGGGAAGAGCATAGACTTCAAAAACATGGTGACCATTCTTTTAGTTTAAGATGTTTGAAATGATGATGAGTATGATTGCAATAAGCCTAAAAAGGGTCCATTTTATAGATGGAACTAGGTCCTACTTCTCCAGTTACCAAATTATGAGTTCAATAATGCGTTATTGTTATAAACTTATAGGACTATGATGATATGATCCCGTGTAAAATATTATTTTCATTTAAAATAGATACATTTCATACTTACTATAAATTCAATTGTTGTTTTGTGTCATGTCATATTTTGAATACAAAAAATGTAAAATTTTAACCGTAAAATGAACTCTCTTTATTTCAAGTAAAATAAGAGGAACATATTAGTTTTTTCTAGTAACTAATACACATTCCAGTTTTTTGCTACCAAATTTAAGAGACTGAACAGGCTTATTCCTACTTTCACATAAATTAGTTAATTAATTTATTTGCCTACTAATCACAACCTTTCAAATCAAAATTATTAAATGGGACAAATAATTCCATCTATAATCTTTTAATCACACTATTGTCAATCTGCTATTGGCCTTAGTAGGTAGTTGATACAGGGCACAGCAATTATTATGTTTCTCCAAACTGTTCTTTAGTACTGTTGAATATCAATTTTAAAGTTTAGCGGTTGTTTGAAGATTAGAAACAGTATGTTATATATAAATCTGATTGTACAAAGATTTTTCAAATGCTAGTTTCAATTATGCTCAATAATAGGCTGCTAATTTGTCATAAGAGGAGTTAGGACATCACTTCAACCCTAGTGTATGATTGATGATTCTATACAACTTTCTCGGACTCTAATGCAGTATAATTGTAGCGGGGTTATTTCTTCTGAATGCAATATGAACATTTGGGTTGGTCTACTTTGGCTTAATATTGTTAGGCCAAATATTTAATTAAGTAACAGTGCATGTGTCAACGCCAAATGTACCAAAGTATTTAGTTATATTTGTGATGCCCTAATTTGATTGATTGTGTGATGTGTGTGGGTGATGAGTTTTACATCAGGTATTTACTGAGTTTAACTGGATTTTATTAACAATTGTAAGGAGCCTCAATTGTGACTAGTCCTTTTTAGGTATAGCGTAGATGTGGCTAGTGCTTTTTCTTGGGTTGTTACATATGGTATCAGAGTCCCGGTAATCTCGTGTGGGCTCAAAGACACTACTCCATAAAGTGGGCTCTAACGAGGACGTTAGGGATTTAAGTAGGGAAGATTGTGATACCCCAATTTGATTGATTGTATGATGTGTGTGGGTATGTGATGAGTTCCACGTTGAGTATTCACTGAGTAGATCTGGACTTTATTAACAATTACAAGGAGTCTCAATTGTTACTAATCCTTTTGAGGTATAGCGCAGATATAGTTAGCGTTTTTCTTTAGGTTGTTACAATATGGTATCAGAGCTGGCCTGGTAACTCCGTGTGGCTTGAAGACATTACTCTACAAAGTGGGCCCTAACAAGAACGTTAGGGATTTAAGTGGGGGAGATTGTGATGCTCCAATTTGATTGATTGTGTGATGTGTATGGGTGTGTGATAAGTCCTACATTGGGTATTTACTGGGTTGAACTAGGCTTTATTAACAACCGCAAGGAGCGTTAATTGTGACTAGTCTTTTTGAGGTATAGCGCAGATGTGACTAGCGCTTTTTCTTGGGTCGTTACATAAAAGATTGTGATGCCTTAATTTGATTGATTGTGTAATGTGTGTAGGTATGTGATGAGTCCCATGTCAGGTATTTACTGGGTAGATCTGGACTTTATTAACAACTACAAGGAGTCTCAATTGTGACTAGTCTTTTTGAAGTATAACGCAGGTGTGTCTAGCGCTTTTCCTTGGATCGTTACAATATTAGTATGTAACACATGCATACGCATGGATGCATTTAAAATTAAACACAAATTTTATTATAAAAATATAAATAATTAGTCAAATTATTAATAAATAAATAAAAGCATATAACAAATGCATACATATAGATACATTTAAAATTAAACACAATTTTTATCATAAAAATATATATAATTAGTCAAGTTTTTTTTTTTTTTTTAAGTAAACATAATTAATCATATATTAAAATTCTAACCCAAATTTAATACTACTTATGATTTTTATTTTCTTCTTATTTTTAATAAGATAGAATGTGAGATGATCTTTGTTGTATGATGTTTTTTATTGAATTTATGTGATTAGTTTTTTTTTTTTTTTAGTAAATGTGATTTTTTAGTATTTTACACTATTAACTCACTTGGCACAAATATTAAAAAACTTAAGTGAATAATTATAGTATAACTCCACATAAATTTAGACGCATAGCGCAAAATTGAATTATAATTTTAAATGGACAAAATTTAGGTATAGTACTTTAGGTGTTGTTCCTTAAGTTCTCTTTTAAAGATTTAGCCATGTGACTACTTAATTAAAAACTACACTTCCTTCTCTTGATAAAAAATCCACATGATAGAATCTTAAGAAAAAAACCTAAGGAACAGGACATAAGCACTGTACCTAAGTCTTGCTTATTTAAAATTATAATTGAACTTTCTTTTAGTTTTACCTATTAATATATATATATATATAATTTTTTTGGGATTTATATATAATGGCATGGTACTAAATAGAGAGAAATGTTCTCACACAAGGCTCACATGCAAACACCAAAACCTAGCGAATTGACTCTCTCTTTGTATCAGATTTATCAAGTAGGATTATAGCTTAATGCTTGAAAGTGTGTCGTCAGGCTTTGTAATATAGGCGTTGTAATTTAGGCTTGATAATAAAAATACTTTTCCTTGTTCTCATCGTGAACTTGTGCATTTCATATAGAAGTCCTATTAAGTCAGGTTGTACCGAACTTATTTCCTTTCTCGCGAAGTCAAATTATCTTTCCTTGAGTGGTTTCTAATCACCTAGAGTGACTAAAAACTGGTTGGTGCTCAAACAAGTATTTGGCCAGTTTGGAGCGTTCAATCTATTTGCTGCCTAAATCGTGAAGTTTATCTGCGTGAAATTGATCAATACCAACCCCATCTGCATGATGATTGAAAATCATTTGATTGTATTGATGCCACCATGCTGTGTGAAATGATTATTGAACTCGCCGAATTGTGTGGGCTCCAAATTATTAATGCATGGGATAACTACAGTTATAGGCTTATAGCCCATGATTATCAAGCAAATTGATTAAGTTCAACATCAAGTATAGGTTCTAGGAACCTGATTAGTTGTTGCATATATTGTGTGGAAAGGACTTGTAACAACTGTGCTTGTTTATTCAAACACTCACATTCCACCACAAACGCAGCTGTTTAAGCAAGAGTCTTTTTAACTTATCCATATATGAGGGCTGTGATGACACTGCACCAACCGCTGGTGTTTAGCTTTCAAAATTGATTTCGATTGGCCGACATGATGAGAATTTCCTTTCATAGTCCTGCAGATATATATGAGGATGACTGTACCTCTATCACTTTCTGACAATAATTTTGTCACTGGCATTAGTTATGACTTGACATCTGTTTGATTATTGGTGGTCAGAGGTATCACATTTTGCTAGTTAGGGATCAATCAGTGACTGAAAAGGCTAGGACATCTTTTGGCTAGGACTCTCTTTAGCTCGACTTGTCAGAAACTAGAAATTGTTGGAAAAGCTAGTTTGGTAGAGTTCCAAGTGTCCGTGATGTTACCCAACTTTTAGAGATGTTTGGGTTTACCATTAACGTCATTTTATTATCTCATTTTTAATTTGTCATTCTGATCTTTATGAAATACTTATTACTGAAAATTATTATGACATTAGGTTTATTGTTTTATTTTATTTTATTGGGTTACCCCTCCATGGTTGGGTTTTAGTATTTGATAATAGTAATGATATATATGCACAACAACTTAATTGACAAGTTTTTATTAATTTTTATCTTCACCTACCAATAACATTACCCTTTTACTTACCAATAATAACTTGCCACCTCAATAATTGTCTTTTTTTTTTTTTTTTTTTAATTCTAGACTTATTGATGGGGTAATTCTTGAGTTCAAACCTTTGGGTTAAGGTTTGGGTTATGACTTAACTCTAGGGTCGTAAACGAGCCAAGTTTTATTGAGTAATGAATGTTTAAGCTCAACTCAATAGCAAAAGTAAAATATTAAAACTTAGGCCAAGCTCAAACCAAGCTTACAAATAATGTTTAAGTTCAAGGTCGAACTAGTTAAAAAGTCTAAAAGCTTGAACTCGACTTAGCTCTACTTGATTAATTAGTCCATCTAAACTCGAGCTCAATATCAAGCTTTTGAGCTTAGGATCTAGCATAAGTTCATTATCAAGCCTATGATTTTACTAAGACTTTAATTAATTGGGAGTTGGGATCATTCTTCCAAACCATACAAACAAGTTTATGCTTAGCTTGCTTTGTATCAAGTCCTAATATTCATGTGCTTGTTTATAAATAATTTTTTTTTTTTACTTGAGCTCGGCTTGTTTATTAAATAAGCTTAAAACTAAGGTTCAGACTTTGCTTATTTATAAGCAAACAAATATGAATGACCCTTTTTATCAAGATGAACAATTTATTCATTTATGGCCCTACTTAACTTGCTAGGAGAGTGTTTGCAATCTCTATTATTGCAGAAAAGGATCATCTCCCTTTATAATAAATAAATTTTATAGTTTACATTAAATATTACAAATGTAAAGAGGTATTTATTGTCACTTTATTTAAAATTTTAATTACAAATTTAAAAATGTATTTATTATCACCCAGGGGCGGACCTACAATTTTAAGCTGGGGGAGCCGAAGTATAAGAAAAAAAAAATCCAAATAGATATCCATATAGTACTAACAAACTATATATCAACCAAGATCAATACACAAAATCATTGTTTCTTAATACATTAGATGCAATCATTTACCAACAAAGACAAAAAACACAAAATAATATTGTTTCTTAAGAGCATCAACAGTTGCAAAAAAAATATTATTTTCACAAACCAAAACTTACTTTTGCTACATAGCATTTGAAATGTCTCATACAATAGTGTTTTTAGTATTTGGTGTTTTAAATACTAAATATTTACCATTTAGAACATCTAATGCTAGTACTCTAATATTGGGTTAATTGTGATTTTTTTTATTTTAAAATTTTGTTTTTGTTAAGTTTTTTAGTTTGGTGGTTGTTAGTTGGGCGAGAGTAATTAAAAGGGAGAGAGTTTAAGTTTTTGGAAGAGTGAGGCACAACTCTAAAAATATATATATATATATATATAACTATTAAAAAGATTTTTTTTTGGGGGGGGGGGGGGGGGGAGCGCTCTTGGCCCCCCCTTAGGTCCGTCCTTGTTGTCACCTCATTTAAAATTGTAAATAAAGTAGTACTTGATAGTTTATACACGGATAATTTCAAAAAATACTTGGCTCCAACCTCTACATGCTCCTATTGTCGAGGTGTCATTTCGTTTGGAGACGATTGAGTGGACTTCCAAATGATGGGGCAAGGATGCTTCTTAGTTGTTTTTTTTTTTTTTTGGGGTGTGTTACATTCTCCTGTATAGTAGCATAAGTTAACTATGGTTTATTAGTTATGTTTGATACATAGTTAAAAACCTTACCATCCTATTGTTGGTTACATAACCCTAATTTTAGATTTTGTCATGTGTTTTGTATGCTTTTTCTGTCATGTTGCAAGAAAATTTATTGATTTTTTGTTGCAATAATCATTGCAACAAATTTTTTTGTTGTAATACCTTATTGTAACAAATTTTTTTGCTATGATAACTTATTGCAACAAATTTTTTTGTTATGATAGAGCTTGAGGAATTGGGTGATTCGGTCCCAAAAGCCCTCCATGACCAAGCCTTTCAGACTTTATTGCAACAATGTGAAACGAAATTAGTATTTTTTTTTTGTAGTGATTTTGACATGAATGATGTCGTTATTTTGCATCCTTCTAAGTTTAAGCCTAGGATACTTAGCGTTTGGTGTTATTATTAAAATACTACATTAGTTGTTATGGCTTGTGTTTTTGCACTCATCACGTTGATGGTCTATGTGGCATACCGGTATCGACTTATTAGGATTGGATATTCAATTGACCCTCCTCCCATTCCTAAGGGGATCCCTATGATTTTGTTTCATGATGCATCTCATGTTCCCTATTACATGAAAAAGTGTTGTATTTGTCTACTTTACTTTGTTGATGGAGATGAGTTGTCAAGTCTTCCACCATGCAGGCACGTGTTCCACTACAGTTGATTTGCACCATTCTTGGCTTTTGTATAGGCTCACTATTATAACTAAGCTCATACATATGGTAGCATAAGTTAACTATGGTTTATAAATTATATTTGATACATAGTTAAAAGCCTTACTATACTGTTGTTGGTTATAGAAGCCAAATTTTAGGTTTTGTCATGTGATGTGCATGCTTCTTTTGTCATGTTGCACGAAAATTTATTGATTTTTTGTTGCAATAACCATTGCAACAAAATTTTTTGTTGCGATACCTTATTGCAACAAAATTTTTTGTTGCAATAAATTATTGCCACGAAAGTTTTGTTACGATAGAGCTTGATGAATTGGATGATCTAGTCCCAAAAGCTCTCCATGGCCAACCTCTTGCAACAAAATTTATGTTGCAATAAATTATTGTAACGATTTATTTTGTTGCTATAACCTAATTTTAAAATTATTAAAAATCAAACTTTATTGCAACAGTGCAAAACAGAATTAATATTATTTTTGCAGTGATTCTAACATGAATGATGCCATTATTTTGCATCCTTTTGAGTTTGAGCCTAATATATTTAGTGTTTGGCGTTATTATTACGATACTACATTAGTTGCCATGGCTTGTGTTTTTGCATTCATTACATTGATGGTCAACGTGGCATTCTAGTATCGACCTATCAGGATTAATTTATGAAACACAATGAAAGCTATTAGAAAAATAATACTTCCTTTTGTTATTATTGTGATTTGTGATGAAAAAAAAAGAAAAAAAATAAGTATTATGAAAACATTCTTGAATGGTGTAGAATTTTTTTTTTTTTTTTCCTTTGAGTTTAAAATTTCTGTAAATTGCAAATTACATCCTATAATTTGGGAGTGTTTGGAAAATCCAAATACCTCTAAAATTTAGAAGGTAAAATCCAAATTCTGAAACGTTAGGGTGTAAAATCCAAACAACTCCAAATTTCAGAGGGTAAATTAAAAATTTTGAAATTTCAGGGTGAAAAACCCAAACACCCCCAACATTTTGGGGTATAATTTTCAATTTACCCTTAAAAGTTTTTGATAAAATAAAGGTTAAAACGCAAAACTCACCCTCTAAATTTCTTCAGGATTCATTTCAGTCCTCTAATTTTGCTTTCATTTATTTTAGTCTTCTAAGTTTCAAATTTATTCTTTCTTTTTCTTTTTTTTGGAGAAACAAGTTTCAAATCTATTCAATTAAGGTATTTCGGTCAACTTTTGTTAAAATTTTTGAAAAAAAAATCTGGAAAATATTTTTCAATCATTAATTGATTTTTTAAATTTAAAAATTAACCACAACATATAACAAAATTTGATGAAAATGCCTTAATGGAAAAGCCTTACCTACCAAGGAAAATTTGAAGAAGAGGAAAATATTGGAAGGCTCGGGATGCAATATATGCTTCACAGCCCAGGAATCCACTCTTCATGCCATTTGGAGCTGTGAGTTTCTACAACAAACCTGGTTTCCAGCCTTTGAATGGATTTTGAAAGACTTCCCAAATATTCAAAATCTCCAGGAACTTGTTCAACTAATTAGGTAGCAGCAGAGAAGATTAGAAGTGTTTGCGATAGTGGTGTGGTTCATCTAGTCTTGTAGGAACAAATTGAGGCTTCATGAATCAAGCCTAGCACCTAATAGAATTTTCGGAGCAGCTTGCAATTTTCTCTCAGAATTTCAGCAAAAAAATCCGATAAACACAGTACTACCATCATTGAAATTGGTTAGGTGGAGACCTTCTTCGAGTGAAATGTATATAAAAATTTCGACGGGGCCATCTTCACAGATACTGACGAAGCAGGTTTGAGTGTGGTGGTTCAAGATATTAGTGGAGAGGTAATCGATGCAATGTCTAAGAAAATTCCTTGCCCCCATCATGTGGAAGTTCTAGAGGTTTTAGTTGTAAGAAGAGCAGTCCAATTCATTGTGGAATTAGGATCCAGCAAACCATTTTTGAAGGAGACTTTGAGGTGGTTTGCAAGGCGTTAGCTGCTTTAGATTTTCAGCATTCTTCAATTGGTTCATTTGTAAAAGACACATTGTCTATTGCGAATTCACTTAAAACTTTTTCTCTCTCATACTAGGCAGTATGACAACTTTGTAGCCCATGTTTTTAGCTAAGAGAGCGAGGTCATCTTTTTCTTTGTTAGTCTGAATGGAGCATATTCCACCTGATTTTTTTTTTTTTTTTTTTTGTTGTTATCTTCTGATTTTCCAGTTTAGTACTAAAATTGCTTGGTATTGATTCTCCAAGAAAAAGAAAAAACTTGAAAGCTAGAAAACGAAAGCAAAATTAGGGTACTATAATGAATTTTAGTGAAATAGATATTAAGTTTTGCATTTTGGCAAAAAAAAATAATAATAATAATAAAAAAACAAAAAACAAAAAATAAAACGAAACAAAACATACAAAGATGTTTTTGCCGCAGCAATACTACACTGCCACATCTCCCTTTGAGTTAAAATTCAATAAGTATTGGGGTAAAACTAGATGTTTACACCCACCAATAATATGCTGCCACATAACAGGTTTTAAAGTTAAGCACTAAATGGAAGCGGCTCACCTCCCGTTTTTATTTCTCCTGTTTTCTCCGTTTTTAGACAGATGAATGACATCTGGCACACCAACCATCCAAAGGTAAAGAAAAGCCCACGTCTCTCTCTCAATTTGTGCGTTGCTTTCCCTTTTCTTTTTCTATCTCTTTCTACAGCTACCCATCCGTCTATGGAGCTTTCTGGGCTATCACTCACCTCAGTCTCTCTTCTCTTGTTTCGCGCCTCCCTTTATCTCTCTCTCTCTCAAAAATCTTTATTCAGATTTTTTATTTATGCTCCGTTGAAGATTTAAAGATTGAAGGGGTTTTTAAAATTCACAAATCTCTCAATTCCTCAAGTTGAACATCATTTTAAAACTAGAGAAATAAACACAACAAGAAATTCGATTTTCACTATCTGAAAAGCAAAAAAAGAGAAGAAAAAACACATGCAGACGAAAAAGCTTACTGATTTCGAACTTGATTTGAAAATCGAAAATGGAAAACAATTGATTTTCTTGCAAGCACACGATAGGGTCGTCAATGGTGAGATTTAACTTTTCACAGATGGTTTGGGACTTTAGTTTGACTAATATGGTCGGTTTTGGGCTTTCCATTTATGCTCAACATTTTCAATTTGGCGTTGTGATGCTGCATAGTTGCAGAGTGGTGTGGTGATGCTGCACAAACAATTGCATGTAGGTCACTGACTCTCTGTTGTATTTATCCAAGTTGGCTTCTTCTTTTTTAATCGTTGGATCAGTTTGCTTCCAGGTGTCATTCATCTGTCTAAAAAGGGGAAATAAATAGCTTCACCTTTACACCGTATAGGGCACATCAGTTAGAACCGCAGAATCAACCGCCACCGGAATCATCGTTTGGTTCCTCTCCTTCGTGAGTTTCTCTCTCTTGTTGCCGTATTACTGCTCTCACCCAAAAAATAGTCGTTTTGAGAAAGTTAAGCGCCAAATACGCACTGTCGTTTTCAGCAACAACGGTCGTTTAATGGTTTTATACCCTAACTTAAGAAAACTGTAAAAAAAGAAAAGAAAAGAAAAGAAAAAACCTATTTCAGAATCTCCATATTCGCGCCGTCGCGAACACAGTAATGCACAAACCCTCAAACTCAAATTCAAACTCACTTTGAATAGCAAATTTCTCGAACTTGTAAAAATCTCTGGAATCTTCTTCTCCGAACAAGAACTTCACTTTGAAATTGGAGTAAAAATCGAATAGTATTCTTTTGGATTTTGTTTTCATGAAAATTAGGATTCATTACAATGCTTACACGCTTTTTTATTTCTTCTTCTGTTGAAGGTTATTCAAAGAGGAGCACCTATGGAGGTGTCTGTTGAAAATTTGCCAGAATCGAATAGTAGAAAACGTTCATGGAGGTAAGTTTAAATTTTTGAATGTTCAATGAATTGGAGAAAATACTGATTACTCTTAAGCTATTTTAGCTTAGTTTGATATTTGGAAACAGAAACAATTCTTGTATGTATAATGAATTTTATACTCTTTGTGATTCCATTTGATAGTTTGGAAGGTTGCGATTGCAATGCATTAATCTTGCCGGATAAGAAAAAGAATAAAAAGGTATACACATTGAACTGATTAGTTTTTTGTTTTTTGTTTAGATTTTGTTTTGAATTTTTAGAAAGTTTGCAATTGGTTTGTACAGCGCGAAAAGGTTGTAGTGGAAAAGAAACCGAAGCTGAGCAACTCTCAAAAGAGAAAGCTAAGGAAGTTGGAGGTGCTTGCATGAGTAATTCAATTGTGACTTTTGTTTTGGTTCTTGTGTGTGGTAGATTGAAATTGACTTCAGATTTTGTTTTGTGTAGGAGGAGAAGGAGAAAACACTTCTTCTGTCAAAAAGCATCGAGACCTTAGAGTATGTTGTTATGATTTCCTCAATTGATTGTTTTCTAGTTTTTTTTTTTAATTTTTTTTTTAAAATTTTAATTTTAATTTTAAATTTTTTTTAATCTGAGTAGTTTGTGGAATTTTTAATGTATAATTTAAAATCTGTACTATCAGAAAGTACAAGCTTCCGGAGAATGCGTTTCCTCTTTTGCAGTCTGTACAAGATATTGGTCAGGTTTGTATTGTTAAATCAGTGATGTTTTTGGTGCTCTGTAATTGAATGTTTAGGCTGAAACTATGAAAAATGATGATATTTTTAATGTTTTGGTGAATTCTTGTGGGATTGTATTGACATGACAGTATCATGTTCATGTAGCCTGAAACCATGAAGGAAAAACGTAGGAGGGCTGTACAATTTTCTAACGCTGGATTAGAAGTTCCAGGGAGCAGCGAGCCATTCAAGAGGAAGGGTGATGATGATGATGCTGTTGGAACTGGACCCGAGATAGATGAAATTCCATCAGGGCAGGATTTCAGTGAGGATGACTCATTGCAACCATTGATAGTAGAAAGAGAAGCCCTAAAGAATGCATCTTTTTCTTTGGAATCATCTCAAGGGCCAGTTTATGGCAATGAAAATAGTGGATCCATTGTTGGCTTACAAGCTGAAGAAGTTTTTAAAAAAGATAACAGCACTTCTATGCAAAAAGATGGAAATCTAGATTCTTTGCCCGGTTCATGCATAGATGATGGCAGTGAAAGCTCTAGGTTAATGGTATGCTTCATACTCAGATTATAATTGGTTAAATATTAAAGAATGGATATATGAGTAAAGGGTTAAGATTTATACATGACATTTAGATAGCATGAATTGAACTCATGGTCATAAAATTGTGGATTGTTAAACGTTGGAAAATTTAAAAGTATATAAAAAAACCTTGATATTTAGTATCAGTGACTTTGTTGCCAAGAGCCTTGTAGCTCACTGGTTGGCACCTCTTAGTGTTTCCAACGGAGACATCCAGGGTTTAAGTCCCCCCACCAATTATCGAAGTATCAAAAGTATTTGTCTTTGTTTGCACATGCACCAAACTGAGTGAGTATTGTAATGCTTTATCTCCCAGCCCACTTGGCCAGTTCTGAATGGAAGAATAAGAGAAACTAAAAGAGTCTTCAAAAAGAATTTGTATAATCTTAGGATTGTTTAAGATGATAATCAGAATGGAAGTTTAAAATATAGATATATATATATATATTTTAAATAAATCAAGCTTTGCAGATACAATTTGTTTTGGTTGCATTTTACAGCTGTTGTATACCAGAATTCAATCAAGATACTATGCTTTCAGCATTATGTATCTTTCACATGAAATTATAATTTCATTTATAACTCTTGCACATCACCTTAAAAAGCCCCCTTCCTTAAGATGTAATTTTATGTATAACAGAATAATAAGAACTGACATGATATCTGTTTGTTAATTTTTATGTATGTTTGTTATTTACTAACAGAAGATTGGGCATTTGACATGTGATAGGATAAGGAAGATGAGAGCCAAAAGGCCAGCTACAGAAGTACAATCAATCTACAAGGTTTTCCTGTGCAGAGACCTCAAATTGCCCCAACTGTAGTGCACGTTTCTAGGCCCAATGAGGTTCAGAACACTAGGAAGGATCTTCCAATAGTCATGATGGAGCAGGAGATAATGGAAGCTATAAATGATCATGCCTCTGTTATCATATGTGGAGAGACTGGGTGTGGTAAAACCACTCAAGTTCCGCAGGTGGATTTTGCTTGATGCTTAGTTAGATTTGCCACCTGAATTTAAAGTTATATTTCCGCTTGATTGACAATCTTAATGCTGCATTTTTTGTTGGCATTGTTCAGTTTCTTTATGAAGCTGGCTTTGGTTCAAGCCAGTTGGGTGGTAAAAGTGGTATTATTGGAGTTACTCAACCACGTCGTGTTGCTGTCCTTGCCACAGCCAAGCGAGTGGCATATGAGCTTGGTCTCCATCTAGGTAAAGAGGTTGGGTTTCAAGTTAGGTATGACAAGAAGATTGGAGACAGTTGCTCGATCAAGTTCATGACAGATGGAATTTTACTACGAGAAGTTCAGGTTTGCTTTCCTGACTAGTTATGATGTGAACGACTATGCATAAAAGTGATCAATTTTGACAATACTTATGCATGACATTAATATGTTTTTCTTTTCATGAGAAGAATTTGCATTCACAGTAGTGATAACTGATAAATTGGTAAAATTTTAATCAATGCTACTAATTGCGTATTTATTTTGATGGAGTTTGGTTATTTAAATCCTAAATTTTATTAATTTATTACTTTAAGTATGGTTAGGATTATCTTCTCAAAAAAAAAAAGTATGGGTAGGATTTTTTAGAGAATTGTGGAATTTACCTGCTTTTCAGCTTTGTGCATGAGATATTGATAGTTGTTCTACGGGCTGAGGACCAAATTCCAGTATCTGTTGCTTTCACTATTTCACCTCAATTGATTATGCTTTGCCATCTGTTAGCATGCCACCCTTGCCTGTGTGTTTTACATCAAGTACACTTCAGTTAAATGAGTTACCTTCTTTCCAATGTGGTTAAAAAGAAAACCCTTTTTGCTGCAGAATGATTTTTTGTTGAAGCGTTATTCTGTCATAATTCTTGATGAGGCTCATGAGAGAAGCTTGAACACAGACATTCTAATTGGAATGCTTTCACGTATAATTAGAATCCGTCAGGTAAACCTTGATAAGTATTTATCATTAGTAAATGTAAAAATCAAAACTTGGCTCTTCTATCTTATCTCCTTATTATAAAATCCTGTGCTTGATGACAGCATGAATATGAGAAGCAGCAACAGATTGTTCATTCAGGGCAAAATGTAAGTCCGGAAAATATGATTTATCCTTTAAAACTGTGCTGATGAGTGCCACCTTGCGAGTGGAAGACTTTATTTCTGGGAGAAGAATATTTCATGATCCTCCACCTGTTATAGAGGTTCCCACTAGACAGTTTCCAGTAACTATACACTTTTCAAAGAGAACAGAGATTGTGGATTACATTGGCCAAGCATATAAAAAGGTCTTGGCAATTCACAAGAGGTTGCCACAGGGGGGCATACTTGTATTTGTTACTGGCCAGCGGGAAGTCAATCACTTGTGTCAGGAGCTACGTAAAGCTTCAAAGAAGCTGATTATGAAAAATTTGAGGGGTGATGCAGAAAATGATGGCACTGCAGTCTCTGACATAAATTTTGTTGAGGACATAAATATGAAGGATATTAGTGAAGCATTTGAAGTTGATGGAAATTCAGTTCACCAGTATTCTGACAGGTTTAGCTCTTATGAGGAAGATGAGTGTGATATAGATGAGGATCATTTTGATGATTCATATGATTCGGAAACTGAGAGTGAACTGGAATTTGATGTTGATGATGGGGAAGCATCACATCAGACAATTCAAGAGGGTGATCATAGTCTTGTAGACATTTTAGGGGAGGATGCGAGCCTTGCTTCGCTAAAGGCTGCTTTTGAATCTTTGGCTGGAAAAACTGCATTAAACTCTGTTTCTGATGGCAAACAGGCTCTTCCTGTTAGTCCAGAAGGATGCTTAGACCAATCCACTAGCACAGGGAAGAAAAAGGGAGGAGACAATGGTTTCTGTGCTGGTGAATTGAGTGTTCTGCCTCTTTATGCCAAGCTGTCTGCCGCAGACCAGCTTCGTGTTTTTAAAGATGTCAAGGAAGGAGAGAGGCTTGTTGTTGTTGCCACAAATGTGGCTGAAACCTCTATAACCATCCCAGGCGTAAAATATGTGGTTGATACTGGAAGAGAAAAAGTGAAGATCTACAATACCACCAATGGCATGGAAACATATGATATACAGTGGATAAGCAAGGCATCTGCTGCTCAACGCGCAGGAAGAGCTGGAAGAACTGGGCCTGGCCACTGTTACCGTCTCTACTCTTCTGCAGTTTTTACCAATACACTTCCTGACTTTTCTCTTGCTCAAATATCTAAAACGCCTGTTGACGGTGTCGTCCTTCTTATGAAATCCATGAGTATTGATAAGGTATGTGTTTGTTGGTTCTTGATCTACCTTCTCTCTTTTCTTTTCTTTTTTTTTTTTTTCTTTTTTTCCTGAAATCTTTTATGGCATGACTTTCTATATAGTACACATTTGGTTAGATAACATGTGTTGAGTTTTGATTTTGCTGGGCAAAAGTAGACTTACTGGTGGAATCCCCAGTGTCAAATGTCAACCTGATTATTTGCTTAAACATATTTGGGGTGGGGTTTTTATTCTTTCTATGCTTTTCCTCTACTGTTAGAAAATCATTAATGACATGACTGATTTGTATTATCTGGTTAGAACTGGGTCTTGGAAATTTGTTGAGTTGTTGACTTTTCTCTTGCCCAACATTTTATTTGTGGTTTTGAACTGCTGCTGTTTTGTCCATAGGCAGTAGCCACCAGTTATTTTGTTCATATCTAAGCCTTCTTAGTTGATATTTTCACCAAATGAAGATATGATTTGTGGAACTTCAGGTGGTTTGGAAATTATCAACTACCTGATCTACCTTTTATTTTGCTCTTTTAAATTTGAAAATTTGCTTATTTTGATATGTTTATCTCTTTCTTTTATGCCAGGTTCAAAACTTTCCGTTTCCAACTCCTCCCAATACCAAAGCGTTGGTTGAAGCAGAGCATTGCTTGAAGGCTCTTGAAGCACTTGATAAAAATGGAAAATTGACACCCTTAGGGAAGGCCATGGCTCGTTTTCCCATGAGTCCACGCCACTCCAGGATGCTCCTTACTGTTATTCAAACTATGAGGATGGTGAAAAGTTATGCTCGTGCAAATCTGGTTCTAGGATATGCAGTTGCAGCAGCTGCAGCTTTGAGTTTGTCAAATCCATTTGTCATGGAGCTTGAAGGACACACTAATAAAGATGACATAGAGCAGGATGAGAAATCCGGTACCCTAGATAGTGAGAAAGTCATTGACAAGCAAGAAAAATTGAGGAGAAAGAAACTGAAAGAAATTGCAAAAGTGTCGCGTGCTAAATTTTCCAACCCTAGCAGTGATGCTCTGACCATAGCACGTGCTTTGCAGTGTTTTGAGCTTTCTGGAAGCCCAGTGGAATTCTGCAATGACAATGCATTACACCTGAAAAGCATGGAGGAAATGTCCAATCTGCGAAGGCAGCTACTTCAACTGGTCTTTGAAAAAGGCCTTTGTGGCACTGAGCAGGATTTCTCATGGATTCATGGAACTCCAGAGGACATAGAGCATGCTTGGAGGGTTTCCTTCAATAAACCCCCTCTCTTACTGAATGAGGAAGAGCTCTTAGGCCAAGCTATCTGTGCTGGATGGGCAGATAGGGTTGCCAAACGCATTCGAGGAGTTTCAAGACCGTCTGAAGGGGACCAAAAGGCACATGCTGTTCGGTATCAATCTTGTATGGTAAAAGAAACCGTCTTCCTGCATCATTGGTCATCTGTTTCTAGTTCGGCCCCTGAGTTCTTGGTTTACAGTGAATTGATACACACAAAACGACCATACATGCACGGTGTGACTAGTGTAAAATCAGAGTGGCTTGTTAAACATGCTCGGTCTTTGTGTACATTCTCCCAGGCCCTTACAGATCCCAAGCCTTACTATGAGCCTCATACTGACAAAGTATTCTGTTACGTCATTCCTACTTTTGGGCCTCATTTATGGGAACTTCCCTTGCATAGTTTGCCAATCACAGATAATGTGCAACGAGTTGCGGTGTTTGCTTATGCATTGCTTGAAGGCAAAGTATTACCATGCATAAAATCTGTTCGTAAGTTTATGGCAGCCCCTCCTAGTTGCATTTTGAGGCCAGAGGCATCAGGTCAAAAAAGGGTAGGAAATCTTTTAAACAAGTTAAAGACTAAATTAATTAATAGCTGTGCTATGTTAAGAGAGGCTTGGATAGAGAATCCTATGGAATTGCATTCAGAAATTCTGGACTGGTTTCAGGAGAGTTTCCACAATCATTTCGAAGTGCTTTGGTCACAAATGCACACTGAAGTTCTTTTAGAGCCTGAAGAACGCTTTCCCAAAAGTAGAACAGTTAAAAGAAAGAAGTAATCTTCCTGGGTGGAAACTGGACAGGGAATACTATCATTATTTATTGTTGTAGCTCTTGGTGTATCTGAAGGAGCTCAAGTGAGGTCTGAATTGGGAAAAGGATAGAAGCTCTGTACATTGGACTAAAACTTCATTATGCTGTATGATATTAGTGCAGTCAGATAATCTTATAAGCTCCTCATCCTTTAATTTAAAGAAGTTAAAAATAGACAGGGTATGTGGATCATTTACTACTTCAGTGTGATGTTCCTTGTGATATGTGGAGCTTGGTGTAATGCTAATTTGGGGTTAAATGGGTAATACGGAAGATGGTGGTCAGCTTATTGGCATATTGGAAGGGACAATTTGGCAAACATGACAGCGAAGTATGGAAGGCAATCACTCTTTGTTTGATTTGGTGCGTTTGGAGAGAGAAGAATGCACACACTTTTTGAGGTAAAAGTGATGTCTATAGATATATTAATTATTAAAGTCCTTGTTTTTAAGGTCTTGAGAATGGATGCAGGCTGCTTCCACAACTTAGAATTTTTAGATCTTTTGAATTTAGTAGGGGTCTACCCTTGTATACGTCCCATTTACTAGGTTGTGCCACTTCTTACACATTCTTTAACGAAATTCATTATTACTTAATAAAAAAAAAAAAAAAAAAAAAAAAAAAAGGTCTTTTTAACACGTAACTGAGTTGTTTTGTAACAGTTTACATTGAACTTCATAGAATGGATGAATGTTAAAATGACAAATACTAACTTTTTATGAAGTATATTATTATTTTTGCTATTATGGTGAACTTTATAGTAATTTTATTATATGTTATTTAATTGGGGCCTCAAATTATTATTATTTTTTAAAAAATTTGAAAACCTGTTATCTTGACTTAAGCCTACAACATTGTATTTGTTACATTCTTTGCTTTGGGCTCATCGAAGCGTTATACTGTTCTTTGATGATCATACATTGATGCATTCTTTGGTCGGTTTTGTTTGTCAGCTGATGTGTGCTTTTCATGTATGATTCTTTAGGGTGAGGTGTCGTCTTCTTCCCCTTGCTTCTAATGTTGAATTGCATGACTATATGATAATTTGACTAGAATTTGAAGGGTTGACATGGACAACCTGTGCATATGAACTCGCACAGACATTTCTTGAAATAAAGTCACTGCTGAAAGAAGAGTTTTTGTAAGTGCTGGTTAAAAATTAAAATTACACCAGCTTTTGACATCTTGAAATGGTTTCTTTATGTGCTAGGACAAGTGGTGAAGACCTAAAAGGCTAAAACACACTAAAGTGTCCTGTTTTATCTCTAGATTCTCTGAAAAGTGAGTTTTAGTGAAACTTGTTTATGTTTTTACTGACGACCTTTTCTTGCTATGAGTGTATATATTTTTTTAGCATCATACTACTATAATTTTGTTTTATCTGTTTGATTCTTAAACTGCATTCTTGCCGCCTGGTTTTTTGCACTTTACAAGTTCATGATGCATTAGGTCATATGAATATACTTAAGGTCCTTTTGGGATTTGCTTATTTTGCTGAAACTGAAATTTTTTTGCTAGAAGAATTGTAAATAAAGTTAAAAGTTAGTTGAAATAATATAGTGGGACTTATAAATACTACCAAAAAGTGCGGTGAGACTTATAAATAGTAGTAAAAATAAGCTGAATAGTAAAATAAGTTGGCAAAAATAATCTTTGCCAAAAAGACACTTAGGGTCTATTTGGATATTACTTATTTGCTGAAAACTGAAAACTTATTACTAAAAACACTGTAGCAAAATATTTTTTAAAAAGCAAAACATTGTTCACTTGCTACTGTTCACGCGTTTTTGTACTTTGACTAGTCTATGAATAGTGTCTGAGACCAGCCAAAAAACGCAGACGCCGGCTTCAGCGCAGACGCGTAGCTAAACAAAGGCACACTTAATACCAGTAGTCTTGTTCAGCCATTGGTAAAGGGCGACAGTGTGTATCTAGTAATGTTCCAATTCAGTATGCAAAGCCTTTGAATATAAGGAAGCATTTTGGTTCGAGGCAAAAAGGATTTTTTTTTTTGGAGTAAATGTCACATCTGGACTGTGTTAAAGGACAACAGTTTTGCCACCATCGTCCAAATGCAATGTACATAACCTATTTCATATTTAGAGAGGATAGGTTCATTCTGGTGGGGGACTGAACTTTCCTGTTATCTTATTTGAAAGATAGTCCCTCTAAATCTCTAATATATTAGGTGGCTATAAAATGATTGTTGAGATATGGCTTTAATGACGTGACTAATTTTATGGTTACGTGATTTTTTAAAATTATTTAATAATAATAAGTCATGTGGTTAAAATACTTAATGAGTGTTTCTTTTGCCAAATTGCTTCAGAGTGGCTCTTACCACCCAACAAGTTGGTATCTCCCCCAAGTACTAAAGAGCTTTATGGTTTTTTTACACATTATGTAAGTATTTCAAAGCATTTCAAATATATATTAGAGTGGCTCTTAGTATGAAAATAAATGTGGTATCTAGAAGTCTTGTCACACCATTAAATTTTAATACATAGTTGCATTGAATTTAATTGGTTTGAGTTAATCTTAGGTATAAGTTTCATGAACAATGAAGAACACAAATTTTATCATTTCTAATGAAAATTAAAGTCAATGTAGCTATTTGTTTAAATTTAATTTTAGGACTTAATATATTGCGCTTTAGTTTTACCCTTTTGGTTTTATTTTTCTGTCTTTTGTTTGTTTGTTTGTTTGTTTATTTTTTTCGAATTATAGTTTCTGACTTTTTGTGAATTTTTTTTATTATAAAATAGTGGTTTTATTAGATAATCAATGTTAATTTAACAACACTCATAATGAGATGATGGTGCTAAAAAAGTGAATTTAGTGCCATTTTACCTCACTAAAATGCCATTTTACTTATTATATATAATCACTTTTATAACAAACTATATATCTCATTCTTTATTAATACTACAATGGGAGGGAGAAGAGATGAGATTCAAAATAAAAATGAATAAAAAACATTTACACAAGGCTACCGTGATTGTGTACGTTAGCAAATTGTAAAAATTTATGCAAAATGCCTCACTGAATGTGGGCTGTTTTTGTGAATTTGTTGTGAA
The DNA here is from genome assembly GCF_002906115.3 of Quercus suber. Classification (NCBI taxonomy): domain Eukaryota; kingdom Viridiplantae; phylum Streptophyta; class Magnoliopsida; order Fagales; family Fagaceae; genus Quercus; species Quercus suber. Next base: position 427,739 of record NW_027069902.1, on the reverse strand, counting down.
TAGTATCATGTATATTGCATCTTGATGGGTTTTACATTATCTAATGAGAATGTTGTATGCTCTAGCCAATTATTATTTCTTTAGAGCACCCACAGCGATGTGGGATATATGCCAAATGCTAAGTATTTGGCACACATCCTGCACCAAATACCATTTGACCCTATTTATCAGATGTTCTAAATGCCATATTTTTTGCAACATGCTATAGTAAAATCACAAATTTGCAACTGTATGGCAAGTTGTGGCATATGGATTTATTAATTTTTTATTCCTCTTTCTCTCTCATATCTCTTTCATCTTCTCCTTTAGCTATTCAGTATTCACCGTCTCCATCTCCACTCTCCCATGCTCTTTCTTCTTCCCTCTTCTACATTACCACATCCACTCACCACCACCACCACCGGTATAACAAAACCCAATAGCCACCACACCCAATAGCCAATAGCCACCTCACCTAGCAACCAACAACTACCACATACCCATCACCCACAAACCCACCACACAAACCCAACCACAAACCACCATAGCATAGCCATAACCACCATCACCGACGGCACCCACAACCTCTGCAAATCGAGATTCCCACCACCCAAAACCACCAATCAAACCCAGTACTACCACAAATCACAAACCCATGTTAGAAATCATAGACCCAAAATTAGAAAGAGCATATTTTTGAAATTTCTCACCCAAAATCAAATCACAAAACCCACCCAAACCCAGCCATGCTTGCCGAACCACCGCAACCCAGCCACCCTGATCAACAGCAGAGACCCACAAACCACAAACTCAACCTCATCTTCTTCACGGTTTCGCTGAACCACTACCACCATGGTTTTCAGTTGTGGATGCTAGTGAATGAAGAAAAGAGAGAGAAAGAAGAAAAGAGAAAAGAAGTGAGACTAGTGAGAGAAGGAAAGAAGAAATGAGAGAAGAAGACACCGGTGGGAGAAAAAGAATTGTATGGTTGTAGGAACAAATATTAATGTTGAAAAAATAATAAAGAAAGAATAAAATAAGAATTAAGAAATAATATTTAAATGAAATGGTAAAAATATAGAACATTTGATAAATGGGATATTGTAAAATGATGTGATAAAATAATAAAGTAGGCTTTTTGTGTGGCAAACTGACATAATTTTTGTAACGGCTGCCACGGATGCTCTACAGATTTCATAATTTTTGAGAAAAAGTCTTATGAAGTTTTTTATTATACTATTATGTAATTTTAATATATATATATATATATATAAATGGGCAAGACTTAGGTANTGTGTGGCAAACTGACATAATTTTTGTAACGGCTGCCACGGATGCTCTATAGATTTCATAATTTTTGAGAAAAAGTCTTATGAAGTTTTTTATTATACTATTATGTAATTTTAATATATATATATATATATATATATGGGCAAGACTTAGGTACATTACTTAAATGTTAAGTAGTCACATGGTTGAATTCTAAGAGGAAAACTTAAAGAATAGCATATAAGGTATTGTACTTAAATTTTGTCTATATATATATATATATTGTTAGGTAAGAACTTTGCAGCTTATAACTTATTTTTCTTTATTAGAAAAATTGGGATTTGAATGCCCTTTTCCAATTATAACTTGAACTTATTCAATCTGTTTGTCATCAATTTTCTCTACTCCAAAAAAAAAAAAAAAAAAAAATGTTATAAGAAAAATGATTTCTTAATTACCACCGAGTTCAATGGTTTTGTATTCAAACTTTTAGGGCGTGGCGTAATGATGGTTTGACTCAATTATTGTGGTTTTACAACTTATCTACTTCTTCTTCTTTTTTCTTTTTTAAAAAATAGAGAGAATTTTAATTTATCCACTTGAATGGGGAATAAAGATATATATATATATATATATATATGCGAGCAAAATTAGAATAGCTAATTATGTAGGAAAAAAATAATTCCAATTAGTATTTTTCACTTAATTATGTCTTACATAAAAATCCTAAAAATCTAAACAATTTAAGCTGTTATAAAGTTTTATATGCTAAAAATAAAAAGGATGAAATCTTATCAAAATTAGTAAAACAATAATTTGTCGTAGTTTATTCTCATAGCTAGAAAGAACAATATCTATGTCATGTCTTACACTTAGCCCAAAAAAAAAAAAAAAAAAAAAAAAGGAAAAAGTTATGTCTTACCCAAAAAAAAAAAAAAAAAAAAGAATGTGGACAACCTTTTTCTTGGGTTGAAAATGTTGACGATATTGCTATATTTATTATTAAAAAAACTTACAAGCTGAAATAATAATTAATGCAATTAATAACACATTAATAATATAATGATAAACACAAATTAATAACTTTTTCATTCAAAAATTACATACTATTAATTTATAAGGCATATAATAAAACATTTTTAAATTACATTACAATAATAACTTTTTGTCTCTTTCACTTCTACCACCTAAGGGTAAGTGGGCTTGGTCGATTGGACCACTTACTGAAGAGATGGGTAGAACTAAGAGCATCCACAGCAGTGGAGGCAAAATTTTAACTATTTAGCTACACAAAAAGTCACTTTATCTATTTTACCTACACTCATGCTGCAGCAGTGGATCTATTTTAGCTTTTAACACAATAAAATAATATACACATCACAATAAAATAATATAATCACTACAATAAAATAATATATTCTACTACCCAAAAATAACAACCAAAGCCCCAAACACAACCACTCTACCTTCAGCCACAGCCACATCCACCACCACCACCACCACCAGCAGTCCACAGCAGAGAAAAAAAAAAAAAACCACAGCACCACAAAACACGACACAACCACCGCCAACACAGCACCACAAAACAAACCCACTCTACCATCAGCCACACCCACAACCACCACCACCACCACCACCACCACACCCCATAACAAAGAAAAAAAAATCAACCAAGCCCACACCCACCCGACCCACCAGGCAACACCCACACCACGGCAATCAAATTCAAGCAATGCAAAAAAAAAAAAAAAAAAAAAAAAAAAAAAAAAAAAAAACCCAAAGCTTGGATCGACGGAAAACCAAAGCACTGGGCGGAGGAAGAAAGCGGTGGCTTCAATGATGAAACCCAGAGCTTGGATCGACGAATGAAACCCACGAAATCCAGAGCTTGGGTCTGATCGGCGAGATGGGTTTTTGCGGAAACGGTGGGAGATCGGCGAGATGAGTTTTTTGGCGGAAAGGGTGGGGAGATCGGCGAGATGGAGATCGGCGAGATGGGTTTTTTGGCAGAAAGGGTGGGGAGATCGGAGAGATGGGTTGGCGCCGGTGATGGGTCGAAGCTAGGCTGGCGGCTGGGCTGTGAGACCGGCTGGCAGTGGAGGAAGAAGAGAGACGATGAGGAAAGTGGAGGAAGAAAGAAAAACGAAGAGAAGCCGGGAAGAGAATGAGAATGAGAAATATATATTTAATGAGAGAAGAGAGAGAGTGTAATATTATTTAAAAGTTGTATACTTAAGTTATTTTGAATAGTGATGCTTCAATCAATATATTTTGCTCTCGATAATAACTTTATTAAAGTGCCGGTAATACGTGTGGTATTAGAGCATCTTTATCAGCTGTGCCATATGTGCCAAATGTTAAATATTTGGCACATTTGGCACACCAACACCATTTGACCCCATTTATCAGATGTGTCATATCCCATATTTTTTGCAACATTGAACAGTACCGTGACAAATTTGCCACGGTACGGATGCGTGTGGCAAAATTTTTTTTCTTTTTTATTCTCTCTCTCTCTCTTCTCTCAGTCATTCTCTCTTCTCTCTCTGTCATTCTCACCTCTCTTCACGGTTTTGGGTTTGGAAGTGGGTGTGGGTGAGGGTGTGGAGGCGGTGGGTTTGTCGGGATTTGTGGTTGAGGTGGTGGCGGTGGCGGTGGTAGGGCTTCCGATTTGGTTTTGGTGGGCTATGGGTTGTGGGTCAAGGTTTTGGGTCGGCGGCATTGTGGGTCGAGGTTGTTGATTTCCGATTATGGGTCAAGGTTTTGGTGGGCTATGAGTTTGTTTGTTGATTTCCGATTTGTTGTTTGTTCCGATTTGTTGTTGTTGATCAGGGAGTTCCAATGCAGTTGTTTGTTATTTGGTTGATCAGGGAGTTCCCATGGGTTTCTGGTTTTTTTGTTGTTGTTGTTGTTGTTCTGATTTGTTCCGATGGATTGTGGCTGCCACGGTGGTGGCGGCGGCGGCGGCGGCAGCAGTGTGTGGTTGTTGTGGTTGTTATTTATTGGGTTAGTATATTATTTTATTAGGTTATTTATATTATTTTAATGTGTAAGAAATATTATTTTAATATATAGAATTGTAGTATAAAACATCTGATAAATGAAATGTTGTAAAATAATGTGGTAAAATAATAAAGTAGGGTTTTAGTGTGGCAAAATGGCATAATTTTTGCCACATCTGATGCGGATGCTCTTAGGCATTACTATCACATGAAATTGGTTCGATTTAAAAGAAAAAAGAAAAAAAAAAAAAGAAAAGAAAAGAAAAAAAACACCGAAGCTAGTGGAGGCACGAGCGAGTGACTCCCATTAAAATAGAAACCAATGTATCTCCCTTTTAATTAGTTTCTTGTCCGTGAATGTTATTTTTGGCTTCCCTGTACTCATAAAAGTCTCTTCCCTTCGTATCAAAAAAAAAAAAAAAAGTCTCTTCCTTCAAAATAAAAAGTCTTTACTTTACCAATTTCCTAGTTCATAGTTTCATACACTGGTTTTCCATTGCTCCTTACTTCTCTCCCATGAAGCTACTGTTCCACTTCAACTTTATGGAACCCCCACATGAAATGGACAGCTGAGATCACGCCCACATAGCTCTGCAATTAGTCTCTGGCCATCCTCTTTTTCTTTCTCAGCCTGGTAAAAATTAATGCTACTCCCTTTCTTTTTTTTGGCAAATGATTAAAACCCCATTTGTATATGTTTTTGGGACTTTTGTAATTTGATGTTTTTGGGGATTGGTCTGGTGTAAATTTGAGAAAGAAGAGTTTTTTAAGTTTTTGTATTACTTTTTGTTTTAAAAGGGATAATGATTATTGTTAGTCTCATTTGTTAGGCATCATTGTTGAATTATTTAAATCTTTGTATTTGGAAATATGGTTTTTTTTTTTTTTTGAAGGAAAATTATTGAGTTGGTTTTGAGCTACTTTAGAGTTTGTTTGGTTAGATGGATAATGTTACCAAGAAAAACATTTCTTGATTGTTATTTAAAAATAATATGTAAATAAAAATTCTATCTGAATATAATTGATCATGATCAAAATTACCCGGCACTTGTTATAAATAGTAACATGATTAAACATCATCACTTTTTTGGAAACACTAGTGTTAGTGCAAATTAGTGGTAGACAGAATATCTGATTATAGGAATTGAATGAGGGGAGGTGATATAAAAAATAATAGAAATAATAGAAATCACTTACTGCTTTAGGGACTTTTTTCCTGATAGCAGTAGGTTCTCTATTGAGAATGAAAGCATGGTCACATGTTTTATAAAGGTATCTTTGGAAATCACATGGAAATTGAATGGTCCATTAGTTATGAAAGTATCTTTCAAGGTTCAAGTTCGTTCTCCAATTTAGGTCCGTTTAATTAAATGGTAGTCATTACCACACCTATTTCAATTAGACCCTTTGTTGAAATATTTTGTGCATTTTTACCAATTCAAGTTTCTATAAATGTGATGGTGGTTGTCAATTTCTTTATTGGTCCCTTATTGATGTTGAATTTGCACATATAATCTTGAACTCGACACATTTGTACCTATCCAAAAAAAAAAAAAAAAAAAAAAAAAACTTGAACTCGACACATTGTGTGATTAAATTATCATCTGTTGAAACACACCAAGCAATGAATGTTCTGTGGCATTTTTAATTATTAGTTGTCAATTCTTCTGTGAACTCATATTGTTTAGTGGTTTAATAATATAATTATTTAATTGTGTTCTCAGATTTGTTGAGAGAGTTTATTGGGTAATGGAGTCCTGTGATTGCATTGACACACAATGGCATGATGAACTTCTGGTGAAATATCAGTATATCTCAGATTTCTTAATCGCCATAGCATATTTCTCCATACCCCTGGAGCTTATATATTTTGTTCAAAAATCTGCATTCTTCCCATATAGATGGGTGCTTATGCAGTTTGGTGCTTTTATTGTTCTTTGTGGAGCTACCCACTTCATTAGTTTGTGGACGTTCTCTATGCACTCTAAAGCAGTTGCTGTTGTGATGACAGTTGCAAAAATTGCTTGTGCCATTGTATCATGTGCAACTGCATTAATGCTTGTTCACATCATTCCTGATCTGTTGAGTGTCAAAACTCGGGAACTATTTCTAAAGAACAAGGCTGAAGAACTTGACAGGGAGATGGGTCTTATTCTTACACAAGAAGAAACTGGAAGGCATGTTAGGATGTTGACTCACGAAATTAGAAGCACGCTTGATAGACATACTATATTGAGAACCACACTTGTTGAGTTAGGTAGGACTTTAGCCCTAGAAGAATGTGTGTTGTGGATGCCGTCACGAACTGGAATGAATCTGCAACTTTCTCATACCCTAAACCACCAAATACAAGTTGGGTCCACCGTGCCACTAAACCATTCTATAGTCAATGACGTTTTCAATAATGCTCGAGCAATACGCATACCATACAACTGCCCTCTGGCTAGGATCAGACCTCTTGTAGGAAGATATGTACCACCTGATGTTGTTGCTGTCCGCGTACCTCTTTTAGATCTCTCGAATTTCCAGATTAATGATTGGCCTGATCTCTCTGCTAAAAGCTATGCAATCATGGTTTTAATTCTCCCTGCGGATGGTGCTAGAAAGTGGCGAGACCATGAATTGGAACTTGTTGATGTTGTAGCAGACCAGGTTTTTTTTTTTTAAATGTCATTAGCTGCCTTTTATGTGTGTGTGTGTGTGTGTGTGTGTGTGTGTGTATCATACATAATAATATTGTTGTGTCCTTGTGTACTTTGTACCAGCTCATGTTCTTCAATTCTCATATAGGTAGCTGTTGCTCTTTCACATGCTGCTATTCTTGAAGAGTCTATGCAGGCCCGTGATCAGCTCATGGAGCAGAATGTTGCTTTAGATTTAGCTCGACGAGAAGCAGAGAGGGCTATCCATGCTCGCAATGATTTCCTTGCAGTCATGAATCATGAAATGAGGACACCAATGCATGCAATGATTTCATTGTCTTCTCTTCTTTTAGAGACTGAGCTAAGTCCAGAACAAAGGGTTGTGATAGAGACAGTACTAAAGAGTAGCAACCTTTTGGCAACACTTATTAATGATGTTCTAGATCTTTCTAGACTTGAAGATGGAAGCCTAGAATTAGAAATTGGAACATTCAACCTTCATGAAGTTTTCAAAGAGGTGACTATCCCAGTGGTTCAATTTTTACAAAATGGAATTAAAATAATCTTGATTTTGTACAGCACTTACATATGGGTATCTTGGTAGCATAATCTGTCTTAAATTTGTAGATCATGAATTTGATAAAGCCTATAGCATCTGTGAAGAAGTTATCCATGACTTTGCTTATCTCCCCGGATTTACCTGTATGTGCTGTTGGTGATGAGAGACGGCTTATGCAAACTGTTTTAAATGTTGCCGGTAATGCGCTGAAGTTTACTAAGGAGGGTTATGTTACAATTATAGCATCTATTGCAAAACCAGAGTCCTTTAGAGATTGTCGACCCCCTGAATTTTATCCTGTATCAAGTGATGGTCACTTCTTCCTACGAGTACAGGTTGGTAAATAGTTCTTTTGACCTTTCATTTGGCTTGTTTCTATTGACTAGTATTAAAATCTAAAAATTTTACATTTATGAGGTTTGAGGTATTTCTTGCCATGTTATGGACAAATGATGTTTTGGTGATTGCAGGGTACTCCTTTTAATTTATGTTTTTTGTCCCATGTGATCTAGTGCTTTACTTTCATGATTAACTCGTTTAGTATATCCATGGCTGCATCTATTGCTAGATGCCTGGTTACAACCTAATGCATTATCTGCCCTTTTTTTTCTTGGTATTATAGTTACTGCATACCATTTTGTTTGTTATCAACCATAACGTCCTTGTTACTGCAGGTTAAGGACTCTGGTTGTGGTATTCTCCCACAAGATATTCCACATCTATTTACCAGATTTACTCAGTTTCGAAGTGGATCCAATCAAACGAATCGTGGTGCAGGACTTGGACTTGCCATTTGTAAACGGTACTTAGAAAATTCAGATCCTACATTTGACTACGTTGCACGTAGAACTTCTGGTTTTTCCACCCTAATAATATTTTTGATCACTCTAACTATGTGAAGTGTTTTAGAGATATTTCTCACCATATCTGTTGGGCATTTACATTTTCCTTTTGGGACATTACTGAGCATTGACCTTTCATGCTATCATTTCTAGGAAGATGTTGAGTAACTAGCTATTGATTTAGCATGGGAGCTATCAAATAGGGTTGTTCTTCATTTCTTGCATCTTATTCATGGCCCCTGCATTGTTTACTCAACTCTTCAGCAAATGACTTGCTCTCTTTTGATTGAATTAGGTTTGTAAATCTCATGGGAGGTAATATTTGGATAGAGAGTGAGGGCCCTGATAAAGGGAGCATTGCCACATTCATTGTCAAACTTGGGATTTGTGAAGGCCCAAATGATTCAGTCGTGCGCCAGGTTGCACCCAAAGGTTATGCTCATAACAGAAGTGCAGATCTCACTGGACATAAACCTGTATTTAGAGATATTGTTGATATAGCTTCTTCACATTCCCGTTATCAAAGAAGTTTTTAGATGCAAAGGCCTAAGGGATGCAGCATATTTTTCGTTTTGATATTAATCGGGGTTGGGAGCAATGGCACTGATAGAATCTCAAATAGCCTAGAGATGCAATTTTAGCTTGATAATAACTTGCTAGGTTGCTTAATTATTCAACTGAAGAATAGGATCATTATTACTTGTATTTATTATAGATATTATATATGGTCATTATATATGTTGAAATTTAATTTGGTGTTGTATGGAAAGGCCCAGTGAGAGACCATGATCATCAATGAAATAATTCCAGAATAAAGTAGTATAATTTTGAGCTATGAGGGTTAATATTGTATTCTGGCTGATGGAGAAACGGAAATTACATGTATTATACACTATTACCTGCCTGATGTAATGTGGTTTACTTGGATAAAGATTTGTAATTTTGCCAAATTGGGACTACTTTTCTGTGATATATACATGTTGTGCATGATGCATCAGCCCTGTTGTAATTCATGTCCAGTTTTTAAGGATAAACGGGTTACATTGATACATGGGTCAGTTGAACAGTTTGGGAATTGTGAACATGTTTATTTATTATTGTTGGAAGTGACATTGTTGTAACATTTTCAACCCTAAAATTAATTTCAAGGTTGAAAAAAAACCCCAAATTACCATTTTATTCCGAGCTATATGGTTCAATTAATGATACTTCATGTCCCTACTTGTCATATAGGGTGATTATTATTGTTCATCAAAAGGGTGATTATTATTATTTTAGCTAAATGCCCACTTCCACTTGCAATATAAGTCTTTTTTTTAAAAAAAAAAATATAATTTGATAGTTAGGGGAATTTGATTACTGAGTATCTTCGTTGGACTACAAGACTCTTAACAATATAAGTTAATTGTTGAAATTGAACAAATTGTTCCTCCAAATTTTGCGGTTTTCTATGAATAAAGATCAAAGTTAACTACATGATAAATAATTCTATTTGTAAAGTTTTTTTTTAAAATAAATAAAAAAATCTATAGCTGTACTCAATTAAAATGAAAAAGGTGAAAGCAAGGATAACATTAACCTCTTTTCAAAACTTCATAAACTCATAAACTAATAATAATAGACACAAATCTACACGGTTCATTGATGAAATTAAATTCTGATATATAGTTTAACAACAAAAAGTAATAGTTTTCCAATTTTTTTTTAATCAACAATCAATAATTGTCCATTCTATCAAGAGAATTGTAATTTATGGTTGGCATTCATTCTCCCCCACTTTTTGTAACAACTGGATTTTTCCTCCAAAATTTTCTATAATTTGGCTGATCACTTAAATATTAAAACTTCATATGCTCTCTCCTCCAAAATTTTCTGTACTCCTCCTTGCTATTTCTTTTATTTTACAACAATATATATGTATTTTTTTTTTTTAAAACCCAATTTTTGCACATCAGGTTCTAAAGGCAGATTTAGAAGCCCAAATATAGTAGCCCAGGCCCATGACACGTGTAAAATATTTAAAAAATGGAGCTGGCCCATTAATGGCCCAATAAGAAATGCGGAACCCCTTGAGAAACCCTAGAGGGGGCAAATCGCATTTGAGTGGTGGTTATATAAAAGCCTCTCTTTCCCAAACTCTCATCCTCTCTGCCATTAGCAGCAACCATACAACAAAGAAAGAAAAAGAAAAAGAGAGAGATCCAAAGAGAGAGAGGGAGACATGGTTTCGCTCAAGCTCCAGAAGAGGCTCGCCTCGAGCGTCCTCAAGTGTGGCCGTGGCAAGGTCTGGCTCGACCCAAATGAGGTCAACGAAATCTCCATGGCCAACTCTCGTACGCACGCACGCTCTCTCTATCTCTATCTCTGTTTCTTATTCTCTGTTCATTTTTTTTTTGTTTTATATGGTTTTGATCTTGTATGCTACGATGTGATTGATTTGATTTTATTGTGCTTACTCTCTTCCGACTTGTTTGGTTGCTGAGAAACCGTCGGAAAAATATTAGAAATGGAATGGATTTCTTTGGCTTTTTCAAACATTTTAGCTTTACTGGTTTTCTTTTGTATTGGTGTGATTTTTCTGAGCTGCCAAACGGGGCGTTAAGATCTGAATCTGATTGTTATAATCATCGCTAGGGTCTTTAGTTTTGTAACGTTAGGGTTTTGTATAGTTCGTTATTGTTTCATGAAATTTGTGCTGGAAGCTGAGTTGTCTGATTTGATTATTTGTATAGTTCGTTGCTTACGGTTTTTCTATAATTTCATAGCGTGGAGTTATTACTGAACTGTTTGTGGTAACAAAGTTTAGTGGTTAACTTGAAAAATGTTCTTTGTTTGCTCAGGAAATGTGTGAAAGGTTTTAATTTCTGGGCCGAATATACTTTTTAAAACTACTCAAATTATTGGGTTTGGTTGATTTTGAGTTTCTTGTTTGTTCGGGTTTGTTGGACTTTGTATCAATGGATAGTGTTGTTCATGTGTGCTTTACGGAACTTGTGTACCATTTCTTGTATTTTGTATACTAGATTGTGCTTTCATGCAGCTGTTACAACTATGCTGTTAAATTTTTATTACTAGTATTCTACATTTTCTATGCAGGGTTTTGTGTTGATTTTATTTTTTCTTTTGTTGTGTTTGGTTATTGATGTTTGTTGCTCACTAAGTGCAGGCCAAAATATCAGAAAGCTGGTTAAGGATGGTTTCATCATCAGGAAGCCAACCAAGATCCACTCGCGTTCTCGTGCACGTCGTATGAAGGTAGCCAAGAGGAAGGGGCGTCATTCTGGATATGGTATTTTCTTTCTCCTCGACTCATGAGTAATTTAGGAATTTGGTTTTGGTGAAATTAGTCTTGAACTCAGAATTTAGACAAATCATTGTGCATTTTAACAATTGTTCTGTGGTTATACATTAAATTGTTTATATGTGTGCACATAAATCAATATGCCACCTAGCTATCAATATGGGTGAGAAATCATCTATACTATGTTGAGAAAACTCACATACTAGAAACAGTATAAAACAGTATTTTAGTTGCAAGCACTGGTGATCCTTTGTTACTTTTTTGAGCTGGCGTACAGTGGATGAATGATATGACAGAATGGTTTTGAATTGTCCAAAACTGATTTCTGAATTTCTGTCAGGTAAGCGCAAGGGTACAAGGGAGGCTAGGCTTCCTACCAAAGTGCTATGGATGAGGAGAATGCGTGTTCTCAGGCGCTTGCTCCGCAAGTACCGGGAATCTAAGAAGATTGACAAGCACATGTACCATGATATGTACATGAAGGTGAAGGGTAATGTTTTCAAGAACAAGCGTGTCCTTATGGAGAGCATCCACAAGTCCAAGGCTGAGAAGGCAAGGGAGAAGACGTTGTCTGACCAGTTTGAAGCGAAGCGGGCAAAGAACAAGGCCAGCAGGGAGAGGAAACACGCTAGAAGGGAGGAACGCCTGGCCCAGGTATGGTTTTCAGCATCCTGTCAATTTCATAATGCTTCAAAAGCTTTTCTTTTTGACATTACAGTTGAAACTCATTATGCAAATATGATAATCCAGCTTTAGTTTATCTTATCAAACAAGAAAATATATGGTCTTTCATGTTGTATATCTACCCTTGATTAATCTTGTTTTAAATCTATCAAATGTTGACCAAGATTGGATGGATTGAGTTTCATTTATTATATTGACTAGGATTCTTACTTTGTTGTTTATTGCATAATGTCTATAGGGACCTTCTGGAGAAAGACCAGCACCTGCTGCCCCAGCTGCTCCTGCTGTTTCTGCATCTCAACCTACTCAGTAAGCATCATAGATGTTGTTCCACGTGTGAATTAGGCCAATCTGTTTGTGAGATCTAATTAGATTTATTATAATTGCAGGACATCTAAGAAATCCAAGAAGTGAGACCATTATGAAGAGAGCTGAAGGATGTATGACTTTTGATGGTTCATGTGCCCTCAGTTACTTTGTTAGAGTAGTTTTGACCATTCTGTGTGTTATTTGTTGGTTTTGGAACATGTTAGTTTACGTCCTAGATAAAAGGAGGCTTAATATTTTGGTACCTTGGTTAATATTTTGGTTTCTTTCGTTATGTTTATCAATTTTTCCGATTTTAATCTGAGTTGGTCGTTGAGGTCTCCAGTTTTAATCTGAATTTTATTATAAACGTCAGAAATGTGGTCACAGTTTTACAGTTTTATCTAATGTGTGATGGCACGTTGATTCAGTGCAGATATGGTTACTGAACTGTCAAAATATTTTAGTTGTTTGGGGTGCTATGGTGCTATGCTAGCCTCTCCATACCCTTTAGCTAAATGAGTGCAAGTCCTATTGCTTAGTGCTTTGAGGTGGTGCTATGGTTGATGAGTTAGAACGTCCATTAGTTTTACAGTTTAATCTATAATGGGTGACGACAAATTGCTTCGGTGACGATGATTAGTTGCAAAATTGTTAATATTTTAGTGGTCTGGGGTGCTATACCATTACTAGACACCATTTAAGCTAATGAATGCAAATCCTGTTGCTAAGTATTTTTGGGGTTTTATGGTTGATGGGTTCGAGGGTTTATTTTTACATGCTGAGGCCGAAGTGCAATTCATACTAGTCTTCGTCCATTCCATCTAGCGAATGCGTTCGAGCCTGCTTGATGTGTAAACGTGCCGATGTTTTATCATTTTAAATTAAATGGGCTGTTGTTTTGTAAAATGAATGACTAACTGTCCAAGCTGCCTTCGTGCCAGGTAGAAAAGGGTTGGATAATATTATCATTACACAGGAGCTTATTCACTCTATTGATAAGAAAAAGGGTAGGATGAGATTCATGGCTGTAAAGGTCGATTTGGCTATGGCCTATGATCCCGCCTTGAGTGAACTTTTATACACAAGGTTCTGATTGCTTTTCACTTCCCTCAAAGTTTGATAGAGCTGATTATGAGCTGCATCTCTACTACCATCATGTCACTTCAATGGAGGCAAGCTTAGCACCTTTAAACCCTTGAGAGGAATCCGGCAGGGGGATCCCTTGTCACCATACGTGTTCATCTTTTGTATGGAATATCTCAGTCAATTGATTGAGAAGGAGTGTATCAGGAAAAGGTGGATTCCGATGAAAGCTTTGAGTGAAAGTATTGGAATTTCACATTTGTTTTTCGCAGATGACTTAATGCTTTTTGCTAAGGTGAGTGAAGAGGGAAGGGAGGCTGTTAAAAAGGTATTAGACAAGTTCTGTGAGGAATCGGGGCAAGTGATTAGCTATGAAAAGTCACAAATCTACTTCTCCCCAATCATCTCAACCAGCCTTAAGGAGAAAGAGTGTGATAATCTCGGCATTCAAGCTACATCTAATCTTGGAAAGTATTTGGGTTTCCCTTTGAAGTAAAGAGGGGCAACCTGGGGCCAATTTAATTTTGTTGTGGAAAGGGTGCTCACGAAGCTAGTAGGGTGGAAGACAAAGTTTTTGTCCTTCGCAGGAAAGACTGTGCTAGTCAAGTCAGTCATGAATGCCATCCTTAACTATGTTATACAAGGGGTGGCTCTACTTGCACATCAGTGTGATAAGCTTGACAGAATTAATAGGGACTTCCTATAAGGCTCGACAGCAGAAAAAAGAAGGTTGCACCTTGTTGGGTGGAACAAAGTAGTTAAATCTAAAGAGGAAGGGGGCTTGGGCATACAGGCAGCACGGGCAAAGAATATAGCTTTACTGGCTAAACTTAATTGGAGACTTTACCAGGAGAAAGAGTCCTTATGGGCAAAGGTAATGCTAAGGAAATATTGCTCTCAATCTCGGCAAAAAGCAAAAGATCCAGACAAACTTCCTTGTTCCCTTTGCTGGACAGCAGTGAAGAAAGGATTTCCTACCTTTGTGGAGGGAATATGTTGGAGTGTGGGAAGGAACTCTAAATTAAAATTTTGGGAAGACAAATGGGTGAAGGGTGAATCCTTAAGGGAGTTGATGGCAGGACCCTTACGGGTTGAGGAGTACAAGTTGATTATTAAGGAGATTAAAGAACAAATATGTGCTATTCCTATGCAGTTGTGGGGTGATAAAGAAGACACCTTGATGTGGAAATTCACAAGGGATGGAGAATTTAGCATGGCATCGGCTTATGCCCTACTTAGACCCCAGGATAATGAAAACCAGACCTTTGAAGGACATTAGATTTGGAAGCTTGACATTTGGCCAAAAATTACTTCCTTCCTCTAGTTGTGCTTCCATGACAGTGTTCATGTCAGACAGGTCATTGCCAAGAAAGGGATTAATTGTGATCCCAGATGCCCTTTATGCAGAAATGAAGATGAATCAATAGCTTATATGCTTAAAGATTGCTTCTTTGCACTGAATCTTTGGGAACATATTGGAGTCCTTTAACTAGTACATTTCAATTGGATTTGTTGGAATGGCTGAAAAGAAACTGTTTATGCAACAATCAGTTTCAAATTAATGGGATTCCATGGAGCACTTTATTCCTTTTTTACTGTTTGGGAGCTTTGGAAGCATAGGAATGGAGTTGCCTTTGACAACAAACCCCTTAATTTTAATCTTCACCGCTCTTGCATCAAACTTGCAACAAAGTACTTATTCTGTGTGAGCAAGCAGCAAAAAGGAAAACACTTCTCTATCTCTCGAGTGTATTGGCAAAAACCACCAATAGGCTGGTATAAGCTGAATTTTGATGGGGACATCGATGGGAAATCCGGGAAAGGCAAGGGGTGGAGGCTTGATCCGTGACTCTCAAGGGAAGTGGGTAAAATGTTACAGGAGGAAGATAGGCATGGCAACTAGTGTAGAGGCAAAATTTTGGCTTTGAGAGATGGATTGATATTGGCATCTCAAATGGGGATAAAAAACATTGTAGTGGAAATTGATGCAAAAGTAGTCATAGACCTAGTTTGTGCTAGCAATACCCCTAACATATATTATACTCCTCTTCTAAATGACTGTAGGACCTTGCTCACCCGGTTCCAGGGCATAAGGATCAGGCATGTGTATAGGGAAGGGAAGGGAACAAATGCGTGAACATGCTTGCTAGGGAAGGCTGTTGCTTGAATGATGCTTTTGTAGTTCTTGAAAATCCCTTGTCAAATGAACTATGTATTTTGTTAGATGCAAACATTGCTGGCATGTATTCCTTGAGGCTTATAGCCAACTCACAGCCCACGCTGGCTAGTTAGTTTTTGAATCTATCCTTTTAACCCAAAAAAAAAAAAAAAAGGATTAGTGTTAGGACATATGTGATTTATTTGTTAAGAACATATGTCATTCGTTTATGTAATTGGCTAATCCTTTGACAAAATGCACTTTACTTGTAATTGGATAGTTTTAGGTGTTTTTAATACTTCAAGAAATAAGGTTTCAAGATCAAGTGTTGAAGTCATCAAGTCTATCCTAGAAACAAGCTGCGAAAGTGCAAGTTCATTAAAACTCAACAGCTGGCTCAACAACTGTATTTATTGTGCTTAAGAAAACTGTTCCAGCCCTGTGTGCTCGACACCTGCTCGATAGCTGCTCAACACCTCCCATTTGTCAAGGTTTATGAAATTCAGAATTCTAATATGATTTTCTTGGGATCCGTGTTTATGTGTTTGGGCTTTCTTTTCTCCTAACCCTAGACATATAAAAGGACTGTTTTAAGGGCCGTCAAAGAGTACACAAGTTGCATAAGCATTGAGAAAAGTCTGTACAAGTAATTTGTGACCGGAGACAAAGTTTTACTGTAGTTCATCATTCTTGAAGAAGTTGCTGTGTATGTGCACCTTTGGGTTTTGTGACCAAGCATCTTCTTAATCTTTATCGTTGGGATGAACTGAAAAACTTTGCAGCCAACAATCTTCTCTAGTTGGTGATTGAAGTAACGTACTGGGATTCGCGCAATTGGTTAGTCACGTACTTGGGAGCTGTGCATCAAAATGAGAAATTTTCACTACAGAACAAGTCCAATTGGGTATTTGGGTAAGGGTTCAACTGTAGGTTGGTATAAGGTACTAAGATTCCTTTACTTGTAACTGCTTGTTGTGATAATAGTGGAATTTCGAGAGTGGTAACCTGAAAATCACCTGGTGGGATTTTTGCCATTAGGTTTTCCCCATTCGTAAACAAATCACCGTGTTATTTATTTTTTGCTGCATAATTAGTTTATTGGTGATTTGTTTGTGCTACCATGCGTTTGCATGTTAATTTGATTAATTAATAACTTGGCTAGTTAATCAATTAATTTAATCACAAGGGATCAATTTGTTTTTGGCCTATCAAGTGGTATGAGAGCAGGCACACTCTGATTAGGTTTAATCTTTACTATGTTGATCTATTGACCCCTATTTGTCATGGATAGAGGACAGTCGTTAATTATACCTCTTTTATTTGATGGCACTAATTATGCATGCTGGAAAATACACATTAGAGGTTTCTTGCTGTCTTTAGATGAGAGGGTGTGGCAAGCTGTAGAGATTGGCTGGACCAAGCCAAAGGAAGCGCCGACCGATTGGGATGAAGCAAAGATCAAGGCGGCAAACTTCAACAGTAGGGCACTGAATGCTTTATTCAGTGCAGTCACCAATGAGGACTTCAAGAAGATATCATCGACTGAAATTGCTAAGGACGCATGGACCAGCCTTCAAACAACCTATGAGGGTACAAAGGCTGTCAAAGGTTCAAAATTTTAGATGCTCACTACAAGCTTTGAAGAGATAAAAATGGAGGAGGATGAGTTATTCGATGAGTTCTATGTCAATCTAAAGGATATAGTGAATTCAGCCTTTAATCTTGGAGAAACCATTCCTGAACCCAAGATTGTGAGAAATGTGTTCAGATCTCTACCCGAGAGATTTCATGCCAAGATCACGACAATAGAGGAATCAAAGGATATTGACAAGATTCCTTTGACAGAGCTGGTTAGTAATCTACAGACCTACGAGCTAGGGCTATCAAGAATTGGCAAGTCGGGTAAAGGCAAGAGCATGGCTTTGAAGGCCAAGAGTAGTGACACTGATGAGTCTTCAGATGATGAGGATTCTAAGATGAAGTCCTACATTACAAGGCAGTTTAAGAAGTTTATGAAGAATGCCAATAGAAAGGGTTTTGATAAGGATCGTAGGCAATCTAGTTCTTCTCAGTTCAAGAGTCAAGATAAAGGGAAGAATGATGCAAGGGATGGCGGTCAGTACACTGTTCTCGTAAGACCTAAGTGCTTTGGGTGTCATGGATTCGGTCACATGAAGTAAGAATGTCCTACATATCTCAAGAGAGTTGGGAAGAGCAAGACACTTGCTGCTACATTGAGTGACACTGAGCCTGAGGATGATTCTGATGATGAGGATGACGAAATCTTGAATGCCTTCACTACCACAGTCAATCCTACTGAAGGGATTGTTGAAGACGTGGATGAAGAAGAAGAATTGGTGGATTCTAAGTGTGAGCAAATGGATAATCAAGATGAAATCTATACAGCCTATGAAAAACTGTACAAGCTTTCTGAAAAGCATGAGAGACTATATAGGCTAGCCACCAAGAAACTCAGTGATGTGGAACTTGATCGTGAAGAGCTGTCCACAAAATTTGATAAGGCAAATCAGACTATTGGAGTATTGAGGTTTGAAAACAATTTCTTGGCTGAGAAGACCAAGAAGCTTGAAATGGAGCTATTTCAAGTTAGAGCTCAATTGGAAAGGACTTCAAGTGCAAAGTTTAATGAGATGCTTAGCATTTAGAAATTTGCTTTGGATCTAACAGGTTTAGGGTATGGTCTTTCTTCCTCTAATATTGCTTCTACTAGTAATACTGTTTTTGTTCCCCCTGCTAATAATGTTGAAATTGAGAACAATGATGTTAACACTGAATTAGCTAGTGAGAACTTAGACAATGGTAAATCTATCATAGAAGCACCTCCTAAGCAGGATAAGAAAGATGTTAAAAACCCTAGGGCTAAGAAGGCTAACTCTCAAAAGCAGCATCTCTGTCATCATTGTGGAGCTGTCAGTCATACTCGACCAAATTGTGATAAGTGGTTAGCCACTCAACAGAGCAACGGCATGATAGCATCTGGAAGCTAGAATCAGTTTCAATCCTCTCTTGCTGCTCTTGGAGATCTTCTCAAAGCCCTCATATTCCTTTCAAACTTGAATTGTTTCAATTCTTCTCCCTCACCGCCGATTCAAAGGTTTAATCAATATAAAGGTTCTTCCAAGGTGTGGAAGGAAAATGGCTCTGAGTGATTCTATCACTTTCTTATATCTTCTTGTTTTTGTTTGTTGCATTACTTATGTGTTTTGCTTTACTATTTTGAGTCAGTCTAGTTTTATGCTTTGCTTTGCTTAACATGTTTTTGTTTGTTTATTTTCAGTTTTGCATATTTTTTTTGTTTTTCATATAAAATAAAATAAAAATTGAAAAAATAAAAAAAATACAAAAACAGTGTGTGTTTTGTGTACATTGGTACTTGTGTACTTTGGATGGCCATTGAAACAAAGTTTTCTAAACTTTGTATCTTTTGTAACTTAGATGAGCATCTCTATGCATAATTAAGCAAGTGAGTTTTGTGACTCTTGTTTGTGATGAGTAAAATTAAGTTATCTCTTGGATTTAACACTCGTATCACTCTTTTTGATAGGAAGGACTAGAAAATCCTAAGAGAAAAGCATAAATAACCATCTCACCACTGTTGTCCGCCAATCATGAAAGACATCTGTATGCTTCGGCATAGCAAAAGTATGATGTCAATGACATTTGTGTGCTTCGGCATAGCAAAATTGGAATGTTAAATATCATTGGGTATTTATTTTCTCTCTCTTATATGCCCATGCATGATATGCTAAATTAAAAAGAAAAAATGCAAAGAAAATAAAAAGAAAAAAGATCAAAAATGTTGTTAAATATGATTGCAAGCGTGTATTCTATGAGATATGGGAGTTATAGGATGTACCTCAAAGATAATAGTCCCCATCAAACAGTTATGATTGTGTGTAAATTAAAGTGATTTTCTCATATCTCAAATCATCATAACATATATACACTTATGCAATCTTGGGATGTTTTTTACACACAACACGCAATATTCTTTGCTACTCTTGATACATGTGCAGGTATAATGTGATTTGGCTATCACAAGGTTTTACATGTGTTAATGTATACTCACTAAACTGTCTTGACTTGTTTTTGAAATATAAAATTGGTTAGACTTGTTTAGTGTGTGTGTGTGTGTGTTTTTGAGATTCATGTGCTTAAAATTATTATTGAGAGATAATTTTAAGAGCTTAATATGTTGATTGGATTATTGGTTGAGTTGCATGTTGGATTGCATTCATGTTTGTGTTTTTCTCTTCTCGAAAAATTGTTTTCAAAAGCTGGCTCGACACCTCCTCGATACCTAGCTATCTGTCGAGCTTCTTAAGCTTTTTCTTATCTCAATCTCGACAGCTTCTCGACACCTGGTGGATTAATCGAGAAAGTTCCTGCCTCCTCAATAGCTTCTCGACACCTGGTCAATCGATCGAGCTTTTATTCTTGGTTCTGGTGGTTTGTTCCTCGACACCTGAATCTGTCGACGTTGTATTTCTCGACACCTTCCTCGCCACCTCTCGATACCTACATCTGTCGAGATTTACTGAGGTTTTATTTAAGCTTCCTCGTGCAATCCGAACCTTATTTCTCTCGATCTCTCTCTCGATAGCTCTCTATTTTCTCTCCCAAACACTTTCATCTCACTCCAATCTTGATTCTCAAGGTTTCTTCAAGCTTTTTCAAGTCTTTATTCACTTGGTAAGCTTTTATTCTCTCATTTTTCATGCATTTCATGTTTTGAAATCTAGGTTTTGTGGTTTTTGAAAAATTTTGGGGTTTTTCAAAATTGATGAGTGTTTGTTAAAATTCTGGGATGAGTTTACACTTCAATGATCTTAAGACTTCATGCATTGCATCACATATGCATTATAATAGTATTTTTATGCATTTAGATGCGTGCAAGTTAATTGTGTGCTGGAAGGTTTGGATTGAGCTAAGCCCATGATAAATTTTCTTTTGCATGTCACATGTTCATGCATTCCCTATGCATACGTACTCTCTTTTCAATATGCTTGTTATATTTGAATTGCTTTGGAACTTTTCTGATTGTCTCTCTCTCTTTCTCTCTCCCTCTCTTTCTGTTTACGTTAGTCGTGTCTATGGCACCTAAGTATAAATCTACTCCGGATTGGAACACTCTTTGTTCTAGAGCTTCTTAATCTTCTGATTCTGCTCCTCTCTCTCTTCGGTTTTGTGATGATGATGCCCACAAGGTATTCTCGGAGAACTTTTCTAGACGAGGTGTTCATTCAAAACGCCAAGTCATTTTGGCGGATTTTGCTGACGTCGATGTCATTCACAGTTGGGGATGGGAGTCACTGTGTGACGTCTCGGTCACCTGTCCTCTCATGCTTATCTAGGAGTTTTACTCCAACATGCACGGGATTAATCGTTCAATACCTCTTTTCTTCACTCATGTTCGAGGTACACGCATTCTTGTCACACCGCAACTTGTTGTGGATATGCTTCGGGTTCCTAAGGTAGAGTTTCCTGACTATCCTAGTTATGAGCGTCTGAACACTGTGTCCAAGGATGAGCTCATATCTGCTTTCTGTGAGCGCCCTTTTGATTGGGGTGAGTGTCAGTTTACACCATGTCGGCGTTTTGCTAAAGGTCCTAGATTCTTGAACATGGTGATGACTTTTGTACTCCATCCTCTCTCTCACTACAACTCTATTACAGAGCCTCGTGCTCAATTTTTGTTATCCCTACTTGAGCATCTTACTATAGATTTTCCTTCTCATTTCATTATCTCTATTATAGATGTTCATCTAGATTCGGTGTCCCGTGATAAACTCATTTTTCTTCCACTATCACGAGGATTCTACGCCATTTTTCGGTCCTTTTTCCTGTGTTCGACCATTTCACTGTTATGTGTGCCATAGATGCCGCTACCGTAAAACACAGTAAGGCGTAGTTTAGGTCGCGACAGGAGTCAGTAGCACCTTCCTCCCATTCGGTTCCTTCATCTCGATCTGCTCCATCCACATCCACCCCCTCCTCTTCCATGGGTGATGTGACTCTAGGAGACATCATGACACAGCTGCAGCGCATGGATACTCGCCTTGATACACTTTATTGAGTTGTATCAGGTGAACATTCATATTGGTCGTATTGCACGACAGCAGGCAACCATGGATGGTTTTGCTCCTAAGTCTTCTCCTCCACCACCTCTTATAGCTTCTGATTCTCTAGTTAAAGATGATGATGATGATGGCGATGACGATGATGCTTCTGATGATGATGATTGAGATGCTAGCTCTACTGATGAGATGTCTACTTGACACTCTTACCATTTGTCACTCGTGACAAAAAGGGGGAGTGGTCTTGAATGTGAGAGTAGTCATTCTTAGGGGGAGAGTTAGTGTAGGACCATTTTGTTAGAGGAAGTATTGTTGATATGAGGGTGGGTAGTGAGGATTTTATATATCTTTTCTTTTCTTTCTTTTATAGATACATTGGGTCTTGTGATCATTATTGACATGCATTGTACTTATCTTCTTTATATGTGGATGTATGTTTTTCTTTCACCTGCCCTTGCATGTGTTGTTTCTTTTTTCTCTTTATACACATGTTTCTTATACTTGTATGCAATCTATTATTTTTGTTTCACACTAAGATTCCTTGATGAGTTTTGTTTAAAGTGTTTCAGAAATACAGGTTGTCAAAGTCTACTTGCCATAAACTATCTTCTTGCAAAGTTTTTCAAGAGTTTGTGTTAGGATAGATTTTATTGTGTTCAACAAGTGAATATGAGTTGAGTGATTTATGACTTCTTTCATATATTCATTTGTTTGTTGTGGTTTTGTCATGGATTGTCAAAGGAGGAGATTGTTAGGACATATGTGATTCACTTGTTAAGAACATATGTCATTCGTTTATGTAATTGGTTAATCATTTGACAAAACACATTTTACTTGTAATTGGGTAGTTCTAGGTATTTTTAATACGTCAAGAAATAAGGTTTCAAGATCAAGTGTTGAAGTCATCAAGTCTGTCTAAGAAACAAGCTGAGAAATTGCAAGTTCATTAAAGCTCGACAGTTATATCTATCGAGCTTAAGAAAGCTGTTCCAATCCCGTGTGCTCGACACCTCCTATCTGTCGAGATTTATGAAATTTAGAATTCTGATATGATTTCTTAGGATCCGTGTTTATATGTTTGGGCTTTCTTTTCTCCTAACCCTAGATATATAAAATGACTATTTTAAGAGCCGTCAAAGAATACACAAGTTGTACAAGCATTGAGAAAAGTCTGTTCAAGCAATTTATGACCGGAGACAAAGTTTTGCCCTAATTCATCATTCTTGAAGAAATTGCTATGTATGTGCACCTTTGGGTTTTGTGACCAAGCATCTTCTTAATCTTCATCGTTGGGATGAACTGAAGAATTTTGCTGCCAACAATCTTTTCTAGTTGGTAATTGAAGCCGCGTACTAGGATCCGCAAAATTGGTTAGTCACGTACTTGAGAGCCGTGCATCAAAAGGGAAAATTGTCACTACAGAATAAGCCAAATTGGGTATTGGAGTAAGGGTTCAACTGTAGGTTGGTATAAGGTACTGAGATTCCTTTACTTATAATTGTTTGTTGTGATAATAGTGGAATTTCGGGAGTAGTGACCTGAAAATCACCCGGTGGGGTTTTTGCCGTTAGGTTTTTCCCATTTATAAACAAATCATCGTGTTATTTATTTTCCGCTGCATAATTAGTTTATTAGTGATTTGTTTGTGCTACCATGCGTTTGCAAGTTAATTTGATTAATTAATAACTTGACTAATTAATTAATTAATTTAATCACAATGGGTTAATTTGTTTTTGGCCTATCAACTAGCAATGATGGTGAAAAAAATTTATTAGCTTTTAGCACTTTATTTATTTTATCAACTCATTTTACACAAGTTTTTTATTTTTACCACTTTATATAAAAATAAGATAGTTTAAACATATCATTAAAATCATGAAAAAACCACTACAAAATTAACCATAGCCACTTCCACCACCCGTTACAACCACTTGTAATTTCAACCCACCACAGAAAAGAAAGGAAAAAAAAAAAACTACAACCTATCTCCACCGACTACAACAATCTGCCATCATAGTCAACCCATCGCCACAGCCAAAGGTAACCGCCATTACCAACACAACCAAAATTCATGAAACTCAACCATCACCACAATCAAAATCCAAGAAACCTACACCCAAAATCAACCACCACCACCAAACCAATGAAACCTGTAGCCACAACCTAAATCACTCACCACCATCACCACAGTCAGAATCCACAAAACCCATACTTAAAATCAACCACCAACACTAAACCCACAAGGATTGAGAGATAGAGAAAAGAGGAGAGATGAGAGAGAAGAGAGAGAGAAAGAAAATGAGAACCGATGAAGAAAGAAAAAAGAAAAGAGAGAGAGAGAAGAGAGGAACCGGTAAAGAAAGAAAAACAGAAAAAAGAGAGAGAGAAGAGAGGAACGGTGAAAAAAGAAAAAAGAGAGAGAAATATTATTTTATTTGATAATAGATAAAGAATTATTATTTGTTATAACTTGTGAGTTACAGTGGATTGCCATAGAAGGCAATTTACTGCAGCTCATTTGCAAAAAAAAAATACTTAAAATCAACCACCAACACTAAACCCACAAGGATTGAGAGATAGAGAAAAGAGGAGAGATGAGAGAGAAGAGAGAGAGAAAGAAAATGAGAACCGATGAAGAAAGAAAAAAGAAAAGAGAGAGAGAGAAGAGAGGAACCGGTAAAGAAAGAAAAACAGAAAAAAGAGAGAGAGAAGAGAGGAACGGTGAAAAAAGAAAAAAGAGAGAGAAATATTATTTTATTTGATAATAGATAAAGAATTATTATTTGTTATAACTTGTGAGTTACAGTGGATTGCCATAGAAGGCAATTTACTGCAGCTCATTTGCAAAAAAAAAAAAGAATAGCATCATCAATGTAGCTTATTTTTTGTGGTGTGGGTTGTTAAAAAAAGTTTTTTAGCAATTTAAGAACATCATTCTGAATGCTCTAGAGGTTGAAGAACTTGCAAATTGTACTATCTGTAGTCTGTTAAAATAAATGAGGGCATGGAGTTTGTCTGGTTCAAGCAAGTCGTCCACAATTGTTTTCGAATATGTCCCTTTGCAGCAAATCGTCCATGACTGAAGTATGGATTCATTCAGTCTATAAGTTGGAGTTCAAATTGAATGAAGGCAATAGTTCATCTTAAAAAATTTAGGTGATTATCACATGGGTAAGATGCATTTGCATATGACTTCCAGGGTGATCAATATTTGTTGTGTCTTAGCATTTGTTTTTAAATTTTTTTATACAAGATAGAAATTCTATTATAATTTAATTTAAGTGTATATATGTGTAAAATTTATTCCTGAAAACTTGACCTCTACCCCTTACCTCCCACACCCTATATACAAGCATTTAATAATTGTAGAATAACTATCGCGCCAGGGGTGCATGGTGGTTGTCTTAGAATTTTTAGTGTCAAATTGTTCAATTTTAACTGTTTGTAGTTCTTAAAGTAAATAACGGAAAATATGTTCAAAAATAATCTTACGTGATGCACGCATTTTCCACGCTTGTTCACCTAATCTTGTTTTCTTATTTCTAATGTCACCTTTTTTTTTTTTTTTTGTGTTAAATTGTTCTAATCAACTGTTCCTATTTGGTTCTTATTATTATTACTGAAAAATAATCATATATGATGCACATGAATTTTACACACTTGTTCACCTACATTTTGTTTTCTTTCTTTAATCACTCTTGTATATATTTAAATGAGGTTAATTTTTGTTAATAGATTTAATGGGAGATTCCGAGGTAATCTTTTTGAACAATTCATAGAGGGCCTGCTTAGAAAATTTAAATACATTAGTAACAAGGTGTTACTTGTCAGCTTGGAGTTATTATTGTAATTGTTGCTTTGTTTAACTGCACTGCTATTATTGTAGTTGTTTGTTATTTGTTTAGCATGATAGCCTTCTTTGTTTTTCTTCTAGTATTGCATGAAACATTTGAAAATCACCTTGAACAAACTGATATTTTATCTGATACATTTCAGGTGGTATACGTAGTTATGTACCAGTTTAGTGGCCAACACAATACATTATTGACAACTTGGATTTGCCATATCAAACCTTTTGATAATTTGTTATCTACTTGAAAGTCTAGTTTAATGTATTAGTTTTCATCAATTGGTCCTAGTCCTTAGGTAGGGAGTATTTACGGAGAGTCAATTATTGAGTCTTACTTTGTCATGAAAAATTATAAGGTATACTCAAACTATGGTGATATGGTGCTCTCTTATCTCACATTCATGGTAAATCCTACTATAAATTTAATTAATAAGATCTACCATGAATATGAGTGGAGGGAGCACCTCGTCACTATGCTCTAAGAATACCTAATAATTGCTCATTTGCCACTTTGTTCTAATTTGTTAGAATTTTTGGTTTTAGTGCTATATTGTTACCTAATTTTTAACTATAAATATTGGTCAAGCATGTAGTGTACCTAAAAACATTTGTGTATTGTCAAGTAGTCTATTTATTGAACTTTGAAGTTTTGATTCTCTTAAAGTAATCGGTAAACATTAGTGTACCTAACCTAAGGTTTTCAATGGAAGAATAGAGCTACAAACTACAAGAGTACCTATTGGTTAATATATCATTATCAAATAAAAATAGACATTAAATTTTAATCTTGTTACTTGTGGATATATATATATATATATATATAGAGAGAGAGAGAGAGAGAGAGAGAGAGAGATTAAATTCTATAAGGACATTGTGTAAAACCCATGTTTTACCTCTTCAATCTCAATAAGCCACATCATCTTAACACATATTTAAGAATAAACACAATCATACCAAATCAATTCTAATACTCACATATAAATCCAACAAAATTAAGAATTTATTAAGATGTTATCAGGTGTAGTAGGATGTATTAAATTTTATGTAAAATACTGATGTGGTGATCACTTATTGGATAGTGCAAAATATGGGTTTTACCCATCTTTTTATATATATATATATATATATGTATGTATGTGTGTGTGTGTGAGAGAGAGTGAGATTTTCTTGTGGATAAACATATTTATGTCATTTTCTATATAAAAGCCTCAAATTGAAAAGAAAGGAACTTTCACCTAAAATCTTATGTGAGACAAAATGGAACGTTGCAATCTTTACGGGAGCTAAACGGGCCCTTATTATTGATGGCACAAACTCACACTCAGCATTTTTATAGGTTATGGGCTTCTAGGCCTTTGAGCCGTGATAACCAACTAAAATTTGGGCTTTCTGGAGGGGTTGTCCAAGTGAAACTGCTAACCAGGGTTCAATGTGAGGGAGAATGGAGCATATAATCTGAAACCGCTTTCGATCGAGGACTTCTTTGGTAAAAAGGAAAATTCATTCAACAAAATTTTATAAATTTGATAATATGAAACCTTTTCAGATAATGAATTTGGATATATTATTTATTATAACAGGTTTTTTTTTTTTTTGGTGACACCCAAAAGGAAGGTCAAATTCAAATTACACTTGGTATAACTTTTTGCAATATCACATAACTTCATATATATTTTCTTTTTAGAGATATAACTCCATAAATTTTTATTGAAAGAGTATTTTAATGAATCAATGATTGGGTCATCTTATTTTCTTATATCTTTCATGCTTGCAAAAATATGAATTTTTGGATTTAATAGTAAAAAAAAAAAAAAATACAATTAACACAAAATTTAGTGTACAATTGTGCATATTAAAAATAGAAAAATATTTACTCAAATCATTGGATTTTCAAAATATGAAGCTTATAAAAAATCATAGATTAGTATAAAATTACAAATAATACCATATATAACTTGATTCTAACCTCTCCATTAATACATACATTAGTGGTTGTCAATTAAATCAACTGGTAAAATTTTTTATCGTCAAATAAGAGATCTAAAATTTGATCTCTGCCTACACCAAAAAACCAATTGATCTTTTTGTTTTGATAATAAAAGTTATTATTAAGAGTAGACCCGATCAATGTAGAATTTCTCATTTCAATGTATGTTTTCAATTTATTGTTGTGTGGACTATAGATTGTCATGGTGTGCTTTATAATAGATATGCATAATATACTTATGTGTGCTTTTCTTTATTAACATTTTTTTTCTTGGATATTATAAACTTCTTGATTTTTCTAAAAATAAATTTCTTATATTTATAATAGATATGAAAAATATAATTTGGTGGAAATATTAAAAAAAAAAATGCCATGCATTTTATTTTTAGCTCTTTAGTATTTTGAATTAAGTACTAAAAATTAAAATATTTATATAAGTAAAGAATTGACCATCACATGAGTATTCAAAATTTCAAACTAGTTTACATAAAAGTAAGACGTCAACCTGCAATAGTCTAGGCATGTGTCAGCCTGCAATAGTCTCGGCGATGAGTCATTAATGACGACCTGCAATGACTCGTTAATGACGACCTATAATTTATTTTAAACACAAGTTGAAATCGAGCTTATCACTAGATTAAAATATATGTTCAAATTTGATTTATTTTTCTTGTCAAATAAGATTAAGGTTGTTTATGGGTTATCTGATTAATTTTTTTTTTTCTATATAGTGATTACACCAAATACTAATTTGTTTTACTCTTCGTAAATTTATACTAATAATTAATAATAACTAAATTATAATTTTTTTTTGTTACACATTAATTATAAAGTGTTTACAGAAGAATTCATCCGCGGTGCACATGCATGTACTGTAGGCCATTATAGTGCATTGTACAAAAGAAGAAAAAGATAGTACAATGTACGAAAGGCAAAAAAATTTAGAAACGTACAAGTTTGTAAAGCCTAAATCTGTAGGCGCTCGAAGAAAATTCGAAACCAGCAGCGCCGGTGGAATTGGTATTATTTCATTAACGCTTTGCCAAACAAAACACAAGTTGCCAAATTTTGCTTCCACCAACCCAAACCACATTGGAATCTGAGCCTATTTGACCTTTTCGTGGCCCACTTTTGTCCCCTCTTGAATTCTTCCTAATCTTCATTCTTACTGCTTATTACAATAATAATACAATGCTTACTTTTCTTGTCCCTCTTAAATGCTTCCTAATCTTCATTCTTACTGTTTACAATCATACAATGCTTAGATCACGACATTGCCTTCACTTTAAGCATTCTAATGTTCCTCCTTTTGGTATTATGGAGATTTTAGCTGATGATGCTAGTGCTCTTTTGTATACCCGAACCACTCGGGTTGTAACTAATCCTAATTAATCTAATTATCCTCTTTGTTTACCAAAAAAAGAAAGAAAAAGAAAGAGTATTTTAAAAAATAAAATAAAACCGCCCACCACTGACCACACCATGTAGAAAATATCAAATATTGACTCAATCACTGAAAATGAAATAAATTACAAAACAACTCAAAATAATTTCTAAGCAAATTTTCTAGTTTTTTGGCTTTGAACTAAAATGTTTGATTCATAATGCCCATTGGGATCATTAGATAATGTAATTGCGTAAACCTAAGCTCCAAACATACGTGTAAATTTTTATGTATATAAGCTGTTTATAGGCAAAATTTTAAACTTACTTGAAGCACATTTTCTCTTGCTTAAAAAAATAAAAACAATCAAAAGAAGGAAACTAATATTGTGGGCGTGATAATGATACAAGTCATATAACACTTATTTGACACGTCCCTCTCGGCCTTTCGGGCAATTTCGACTTTTTATTTTTTATTTTTTGCAAACCGCAAGTGAGATCTCCGGCAGAATCACGAAATAAAAAAATTGGCCACTCGAACATCATCAAATTACTTCTCAGAAAAAAAGAACATCATCAAATTAATGGAGCCACAAAATTTGAACACTGAAACTGACTTTCATTAGTTCAATTGAAACAAAAAACCAACATCAATAGGTCAGCAAAAGAACCTTACAGAATAATCAAACAATAAAAATATTTTCCAACCGGAAACACGCATCCATTTGGAAAATTATACAAAATAGCATCAGTTTTTGACAACAACAATAACATGAAGTTCAGCTTCTAAGAAAAAGAAAAGAGAAAAAAAAAAACACCTAAGACCAAAATCATAAATTTACATGAACTCCTAGTTCACAAACGACCATGTTAATTTACATAGGGGGAGAGACAGAGCTGCCAACAGCCTCATCATCATCGAAGCTCCAGAGATCATCCACGAGGTTTTCCTGGGCAGCAATGGTCACCGGTGGTGCCACTGATTGGCCATCATAGTACGGAATCTGATAGAACTTCATGAAGTTCTCATAAGCCATTAGATCATCAGAGAGCTTCTGAATCTCATTCTTTTCCTCCTCACCCACTGTTGCTATTTCTTGCTTTGCCACTTCTTCTTTCACCTTCACTTCCTGAACAACCGGGTTAACACAGAGCAACCCATTTGATGAATTAGCCCCTCTGACATAGACCCAGACCCAGACCAGAATTCTGTTCTATAACAATTGGGTCAGCGTTCACTAACCCAATAGATCAAACCCATCACAATCAAATCCTCCAAACTCGTTCAGATCATAATCAAACCCAAAAAGATCCGAACTTTTTGAGAACCCATTGTTCAAATTCGGGTTCTGGGTTTGATACAGAGGAAAACTGGGGTTATTTCGCAGAGAGGGTGGGTTAGTGCGGATTTGGGTATAGCTGCCTTGTTTTTCGTCTTCATTAGGGAAATTGACTTTGGCTTTCTTTCCACGAATCTTGCGAGCCTCTCGGTCGTAGGCTCGAGCTGCTTCTTCGGCGGTGTTGAATGTGCCGAGCCAGACTCTAACGCCTTTCCTCGGGTCACGTATCTCAGCGGCCCATTTCCCCCATGGGCGTTGCCGAATCCCTCTGTAGAGGTTCTTCCTTTGCCTCTTCACAGGCTTCTCTGTTTCTTGCACACCACCTGTTTGTATAAATGTCACGCTCAGAACCTAAACTTTTTTTAAAAAGATTAAAAGACAGTTAAATGAATGACTGATAAGGGTGCGTTTACCTGAAGGGGTTTTGACACTGTGCGGTCGTTTGAGGGGGGCCGAGTCAGCTTCACTGAGTCGACACATATGTGACTCGAAGGAACTCGGCTTAGCGTTGGGCCAGAGATCAGAGGTGGTGACGCGGCGCCATTTTGGCGACGAGGGATGAGATTAGCTAGGATTGCACCTCCACACATTCTTGAGGCTACCCAGTATGTGTTTTTGAAAATATTATGTCACTACGATTTTCGAAGGGTTTTAGGAATGAGAGAGAGAGAGAGAGAGAGAGAGAGAGAGTGTTGTAACTTGTAAAATGAAAGATGATGTCAATAAAGAGAAGAGTGGGGGGTTTTTGTAGTGCCAGAGGTGGGTCACGCATGGGTGCTTGACAATAGTTGTACAGTTACGAGAGATATTGGAACTTTCCTGGGGATTCACCTGCCTTGTATATCTTCTTTTACCATCTATTCTTCTTCTTTTTTATTTGAGTAAGTACCATCTATTCTTCTTGCGTGGCTGCCAAGCATTTTTAAGTAACATGGTAGCATGTTACTTAAAATACGGATAATGGGTAAGTACGGGTAACCAAAATTAAATATATAAAAAAAGTAACCCAACAATTTGCCGCATAGCTTATTTATTTTTCTCAAAGATAGATTTTAGCTACAGTTGCTCCTATCTTTAGGAAGCACACCTAAACATTTGGTTATTGTTATTGTATTATGATAACGTGATATAGTAAAGTGAATGTTTTTAAGAGTAACAAGAATAATAAATAAATAAATAAGAAAAGTTGATGAATTTTAAACATATTAGTTTATGATATATTTTTAAAAAATTTATGGGAAACGAAAAAAGCAATTAATTTTAAAAATAATTTTTCATATTTCCTATGAAAGTTGTGTTAAATTTTCTTAAATACTTTATTAACAATTGCCCCAAAAATACCATTAACTTGATTTAAAAAAATGATATTTAAATGAAATATGGTTTAGAATGAGGAATTCGATGTGAGTGGGAATAAAGAGTGGTTATCTGGAAAAGGAAATTTAGGCTCTTATTCTAAAATAGGGAGTAAATTTAAGGAAATTGCTACCAATACTCTAGATTTTTTTTTCTTTTCTTAAATAATAACTTACAAAATATATTGCAATTAGCAAGGTGACAAGTTGTTAACAATATTTAAAGTCACAACATTTTTTGCCAAAAAATTACAATAGTTGATGTTTAAGTTGTTAATAGTAGATATAATAATTTTAATAAAAGATTCATACGAGAAACAATAGAAACTTGTCAACTTGATTATTTTTAAAATATAATGTGAAAATTGTTGTATATATAGCATTAATCTCGTTCAAAATATTATTCTCATTTACCTCCAAGCAAAGGACTTACAAAACAAAATAAAATAAAACGTGAGATATAATTTTCACAAAAACAATAGTCTTTGAAAATCCTTACTCTTACTCTACATTCTATTGTTAAACAATTGGAAACTATAACTTTAAGCATTATATTCTCTTACGTACAAATAAGATTACTTTTGTAATATGCGTGAAATGATTTAAGTGTGTAGTATTCGCTATATGATGATTGTTCTTAATCATTAGATCAATACATCAACTAGTTTTTTTAGTATAAGTGGGATTTCAACTTAAGTCTCTTATTTGATGATAAAAATTGCATATAAGTTGAGTTAACTGATACTCACAAATAAGATTTACTTATGTATCTTCACCACTTTATGTTTTAGTATCCATTAGGTCACTTTTTTGCTTTAATGTTAGATAAAAAATAATTTAAATAAATTAAGTTTGCTTATTTATGTTTCATATGATCCATAATATATAATTATTAGTTTGATAATTCTTTAAATTCCATATATGCAAATATGCAATTGGGAATATTACAATTGTCTATAAATTTTATTTTTTGGAGTGAGTTTCAACTTATGGCGTCTACTCCTGATAATAACTCTTTATCATCAGACTAAGACACCAATTGATTTTTGTTATAAGCAGAGATTGAAATCCCAGATCTCTTATTTAACCATCAGAAACTTTACCAGTTGAGTTAATTGGAACCCACATTGTCTATAAAACTTTGACAGGTGTAGATCGGCGGTGGCTGAGCATGAGGTGGGTCTGTGGAGGTGGGTTTGTAGGCTAACCTAGATTGGTGGTGGTTGCATGGTTTGGGTACGTAGGTTGAGCATGGTAGTGGGTCTGTGGGTTGAGTGTGGTTTGAGTTTGTAGGCTGAGCATGGTTCAGTAGGTACTAGGTGTAGATCGGTGGTGGTTGTGGGTTTGATCATTGGTGGTTTTTTTTTTTTTTTTGAGATGCTTTAGTGATTGGTGGTAATGGGTTGATGGTGGTGGTTTTAGTTGTGTTCATGGTGGTATGTGTTTTAATGGGTTTTTGTGTATTGGAGGTGGTGGTGGTGGGGACAGTGGGGTTACTAGTTTTTTTTTTTTTTTTGGTGGTTGCAGCATTGTGTGGTGGTGGTTTGTTTGGGGGGGGGGGGGTTTGATGGTGGCTAGGTTTGGCAGCGGTGGTGGATTTGGTAGTAGTGGTTGCTAACTTCTCTCTATGTCTCGTCTCTTTCTTTCCCTCTCTGTGATTTTGCTGGTCTTTGATGGTGATGTGGTGGTGGTGATTAACGGCAGTGGCGGTGGCAAATTTTTTTTGGGTAATTTTGGTGGTGAAGAATTGACATTTATGACTGAGTTTTGGCAGGAGGTGGTTGTGTAGCTTTACTGGAGAGAGAGAGAGAGAGAGAGAGAGAGAGAGAGAGAGAGAGAGAGAGAGAGAGAGAGAGAGAGAGAGAGAGAGAGAGAGAGAGAGAGAGAGAGAGAGTGAACTGTTTATATGACAAAGTTTAGTTACAAAATTGGCTGTAGCCTAAGATTACAACCTTACTCAATATATTTTATTAGAGATGAATTTTGACAAATCTACTGTTGGATTACATCTTCTTCTTATGCCCTCCATGCTTGCTAAATTTTTATAAAATTAAAGACTAATAATTATGTCATCAATAAATTGTTTAAATTACAAGTTTTTGTAGTTTAAAATTATGCATAAAATGTATGCTTATAAATCATATAGCAAATAATATCCAATTGACATAAAAATTTGATATGTGTATTAAGAACATAAAGAACATGCAATAGATTGATTTTCAAATATGTAGTAATAATATTGAGTAAGGTTGTAACCTTATGCTACAACAAATTTTATAGTTAAAATTTGTCCTTATTTATATTATTTTATGTTGTAGTTTATATTATTTTAATAAGTTGTATGTAAAAATAGAAATTGAGATGTTGAGTAAATTATAAAAATAAAATAGTAAAATAGATAAATAAATTTTTAAGGTGTAAATAGAATTTTTTTGATATCCCGATGCTAGTGCTCTAATGACACATTACCAAATGGTCAAAGACATTCACTAGCGACATTTTAATTAGATATCTTAGGCCATGGCATATTGGTAATTTTTGCAGAGCCGCCAAGTCGCAAGACTCGCAACTACAGCTGTGAAAGTTTCACTCAAAAGAACCAAGCAATTCGAATCTTTATTCCATTTATTATTGATTATAGAATATTTTGTTAGGGGATATATATATATATATATTTTTGGTAAAGTCATAGTCATACTTTGTTAGGGGATATTTTTGTTAGGCAATATAGTCATATAGATACTGTGCTAGTCAAACATTTACTGAAGGCAAGCTTGCAACTTCAAAAGTCTTTAGACATTACAGGTGTAAGCAGAACATTTTGAATAAGAGATACTTCGAAAACAATTCGTCAACGCGCAGTTCTGAGTTGTTAACACTTCTTAGACTTCTAGCATTTATTTAAACTTTGCTAATTGGGCCCAAACATTCTTTGCTACACAGGGACGATCTGAAAGACTAGAGCTCATCATTACACAAAAATGGGCTTAAAAGTCCAAAGTTAATTACTAGGTATAGAAGCCTAAACCACCCCACTACACCAAGTGGGCTTAAAAGCCTGAAGATTAACTACCTAACGCAATGAGCTTAAGAACCCATATTTTTCTCTTCTCGCGATTGTATTTAAAGCCCTCGGCACCTCATCAAAGCTCAAGGCCCTTGTCTACACAAACTATACAATGGGAGGCAACACTCTCACTTATTCAATGGGCCAGTTGGCTTCCAGAACCACACTTAGCTTTTAATTAAGAGCATTCATATCACAAATGCCAATATATATATATATATATATTACAAAAAAATTACTTTATCTATTTTATATTATCACTTCAGCAATACATCATATAATTAATATTTTATTTTTGGCTATGCCATTGGAACTAAAGACCTTTTTTTTTTTTTTGGGTGGAAAAATGAACCAAAACACTTAAGATGGACTACTTTAGCAAAAGACTAAAAGAGGAAATAAAACCCACTGTGGAATGGATCAAACACAATCACATGATCTTTGCTCCACTTAAGTTTGTCTTTAAACTTATGAATTGTGGGGGATGAACATGAGTTTGGGCTGAGAGGCAAAGGCTTAATAGATCATTTCTTAAAAGATGGGCCTAGCCCAAGGATGTGGATATGATTGAAGAGGTATGGGGAATAAAGGATAACTCCCCGAGGTAGATCCCTTGGAGGTCTAGGTTGACTACCATTACCAAAGTCCACTATAGAGGTAATAAAAAAAACCTTTCCTACAGCAAATACGCAAGGAACCACGGGTGACCAGTTCCCTTCTGGTCCGAGATGCCACTATCCATCAAACTCACCTTGGGAAATGCCATGAAGGGATAAGGACTGCTGGGCCAATCAGCTCCTCATTAATGAGATGTTTATGCCTAATCTCTTCAATATTAAATGCTGATTGATTGACCTGAGTAGTGGAGACACCCACAAAAGTCCTATTCCATGATGAAAGAATGGCAGAGCAGACGGGTGATGTGACAAATATCTCCCAAATCTAACTAGGAACAGGCTAGTTGGGGAGAGAGGGAACGGGAAGAAGTCTATAAAAGGAGGGGAGGTGTAACAAGAGGGGGGATTTAGAAAAATTGAGAAAAAAGACTTAAAGAAGAACAAGAGAGAGAAAGTTGTAATAGTAGAATATATGTTACAGTTTTTAGCTTTCAATCCTATTCCTTGTATCTCGGGAAATTAAGCTATTCTTATATTAGTAAAAGCTTTTTTGTTCCTTATTATATAACAATATGTTGTTTAGATCTTCCATTGTGGAATTTTTGCCTTTTACTTTTATAAATTAAATGTATAAGTCTTCTTTGTTATCACTATCTTCACATTGTTACCAATGGGGAATGGTACATGATTTGGAAGATCCCTGCAACACAGGAATATTGTGATTAGAGACATTTCTGGAAATAATTTAAAAAAAAAAAAAAAAAAAACAAAAAAAATTTAGAAGTAGGCAATCTCAGTTGCCTTGAATGGAATGTTGCGGTTGAATGTGACGGACTCAAACAGATTGGTGTTTCTCAATTCTCACCTATGCTACGAAAGTAGAAGGTTGATCAATTTTATTTAAATAAAACCTTGTTATTCTATTCTGTCAAATCTTCAAAAGGATTGCATTATACACTTTTTTTATTCGGCTCAAAGGATTGCATTGTAGCTAAAAAATGAAGAACCGATCCGTCAACATTTTGATGGATGCTCGGATTTGAAGTTTCAATGTCTTGTATAATTATGCATGCCATCTGGCTTAGTGCTGGTGTCACTCGGATCATGAATAGATTCTTTCCTATCATGCAACCAATTAACTTTTTATTTCAACTTCTCTTATTTATTTATTTTTGTTAACAAAAATTGACCCATCTCTTAAAAAAGGCAAGGGTGGTCAATCTTAATCTGAGAAAATATCATATTCATGTCATAACCGATGGCTGATGGGACTGACGAAGTAAATCATGGAAGAGGTAAGCTGGACCGACGAGGAAAGCCTTCAATGACGAGAAGACACTTTACTGACGGGGACAACATTTCATTCAATACCATNCAAAAAAAAATTTAGAAGTAGGCAATCAAGTTGCCTTGAATGGAAGTTTGCGGTTGAATGTGACGGTTTTTTTTTTTTTTTTTTTTTTTTTTTTTTTTTTTTTTTTTTTCTGTTGTTACATATAGCGGCATTTTTAAAAACGCCGAGGTCATGTCACTAAAGGGTAACCTAAGCCGCGTTTCAAAACGCAGCTTCAGGTTATCCTATAGCCGTGTTTTTGAAAAACGCGGCTATAGTTAACGTCACAAAAGGGGTAAAGGTCAGTGAAATATTTATTACGCTGGACCTATAGCCACGTTTTCAGAAAACGCGGCTATAGGTAACGTCACTAAAGGATGAATAAGCTGCGTTTTTTTATAAAACGCAGCTATAAGTCCACTTTAAAAAAATTATTCGGCTGGACCTATAGCCGCGTTTTAAAAACGCAGCTATAGCCAACTGCGTTTTTAACAAACGCAGCTCAAAGTCTAGCTGGGAGCCGCGTTTTAAAAAAACGCAGCTCAAAGTCTAGCCTGGAGCTGCGTTTTACAAAAACGCGGCTAAAAAACGCGGCTTAAAACCGCGTTTTTTGTAGTGCCTATTCCTTGTATCTCGGGAAATTAAGCTATTCTTATATTAGTAAAAGCTTTTTTGTTCCTTATTATATAACAATATGTTGTTTAGATCTTCCATTGTGGAATTTTTGCCCTTTACTTTTATAAATTAAATGTATAAGTCTTCTTTGTTATCACTATCTTCACATTGTTACCAATGGGGAATGGTACATGATTTGGAAGATCCCTGCAACACAGGAATATTGTGATTAGAGACATTTCTGGAAATAATTAAAAAAAAAAAAAAACAAAACAAAAAAAATTTAGAAGTAGGCAATCAAGGTTGCCTTGAATGGAATGTTGCGGTTGAATGTGACGGACTCGAACAGATTGGTGTTTCCCAATTCTCACCTATGCTACGAAAGTAGAAGGTTGATCAATTTTATTTAAATAAAACCTTGTTATTCTATTCTGTCAAATCTTCAAAAGGATTGCATTATACACTTTTTTTATTCGGCTCAAAGGATTGCATTGTAGTTAAAAAATGAAGAACCGATCCGTCAACATTTTGATGGATGCTGGGATTTGAAGTTTCAATGTCTTGTTTAATTATGCATGCCATCTGGCTTAGTGCTGGTGTCACTCGGATCATGAATAGATTCTTTCCTATCGTGCAACCAATTAACTTTTTATTTCAACTTCTCTTATTTATTTATTTTTGTTAACAAAAATTGACCCATCTCTTAAAAAAGGCAAGGGTGGTCAATCTTAATCTGAGAAAATATCATATTCATGTCATAACCGATGGCCATATATTTGTAGACATGATTTAATCTGGGAATATTGGTCAATCTTGATGAGGGCATTTTCGTAGGTGTTCGTCTGACCATAAAACATTTTCTCTCCATCAAGATAGTTCTCTCCGTCTGGATTGACCTCTCTCCATTAAGACCATCCTCTCCGTCTAGAATTGTCTCCATCTAGGCTATCATCTCCTCTGCTGTCGCGGCCCCTCTAGCCTGGCATAGCTCTAGATGGAGACAGATGACATTTGGAAGCCGACGATTGGACAAATCCCAATCTGTTCTGCATATTAACGGATGATTGGCCAAGCTGACGAACAAAAGTGGTGGGTCCCATAGTCCTTTATGTGATTTGCACGCATAAATCCCCAAAAAAAAGGAAATATCTTGCGCATCATGTCTGGAGACCTTGCTACACGTTCATATCTTTCCATTATGGAAAAGACTCCCTAAAATCTCGGAAACCCTAGCCACAGATCTTCTTTACATGGAAAGGTTCTTACGTCCAAGGGATCTTTATTCACTACTCCCCATCATATAAGCATCAGATTTTCTCCTCTTGTAGGTACGCAGAAAATTCCCTAGTTCTCTCACTATAGAGTTCTTAGAGATTTCTTATTTACTAACTTGATCTTTAGAGAGTCCTTGGCTGATACCACACCAGTGCTCTTTGTTAGATTATTGGTTTTTTGTTCTTCAGGTACCCATCAGAGCAGTCTAGGATTATTAGCTCATTGACGATTTTTGTGCATCATCAAATCTCAACTAGAAATTTTAGAAAATGATTAGACTATGCCACCACTACTTATTGATGCTTAGAACTTTAGGGCTATATCGAGATCATGAACATTGTACATTATCTCATGGATAAGCAGAGTACAATGCCTTAAGAAAACCCTCCTACCCTAGACTTGGCAAATGGATCGGGTCGATTGAGTTCAAGTTAGATATGTGTCATCTTGACTTATCAAAAGGTATGTGTCATCTTAAAACGGTTGCAAACCCTATGATTCTTACTCGGTCTTTTGAGAGTTAAGTTAAACTAGTATGACTTGCATTTTCTTTTTTCATATGAAATACATAAATAAACAAAAAAGAAACTTGATCTTGTTGTCTTTGTCTTTCTTTCAATTCAAATAAGAAAACAATAACAAACAGAAGTACTTCCCCTTGAAAAAGAAAGGAGAGAGGAAGGAAAAAAAAAAAAAAAAAAAACAAAAAAAAAACAAAAACAAAAACAAAAACAAAAGCACTCAAAAAGAAAAGTTAAATAATACATAAATTTTTAAGTTCGCACAATTCACAATTCACTAATCTTATCATACAGCATATATAAATTGTCCCCCCTTAAACCCCAAAAGCTTAATTTTTTGTCATTAACAATAATTTACCCATTGCCTTCCGAAATAGGCCTATGCCAATTTCCACTTTTCTTCCCTTAAAACATCCAATACTAATAATTTTTTTTTTCTCTTTACTTAAAAAAAAAAAACATAAATTCTTCAATATTTTCTCTACCTTCTGTGACATTAATTAATTAAATTGCATTCTAAAATTAGAAAATTTTGCTGTGTGCTAAGACTACTACAGCTTTCGCATACCATGCACATTGGACTCGAGCCCGAATGTGGTAAGCATTAATTCACGATCATTTTGTGCTATCAAAGACTACTATTCATTTGCTATTGTACGTGCATCCAAGTAACCCCTCAAATAATATATATTTTATTTCACGCGAGGTTTTTAACATAATCGAACAACCTCCTTATAAAAGGCCATGCATATTGTAGCCTCTTCATCACTGCACTAATATCCTTCATTCCCTTTTGTTCATACATAACACAGAAATGGCTTCTACACGTTTCTTGTTTGCAACCTCCATTCTTCTTTTGTCACTTCTAGTTATTGCCTTTGCAAACGATTATGGATCTGCTCCAAAACTAGACTATAATACACCAAAACTCGAATATAAACCTACTCCCACTAAACCAGACTATAACACACCAATACCCGAATATAAACCTACTCTCACTAAACCAGACTATGAGAAAACCAAACCCGAAGGAAATTAGAAGTTTTATCTCCCTAAAATACCATATTATCAGACACCAAAGCAAGAAGGAAAGGATGAGATACTCCCAACAATCATTGGTATTCAAGGGCTTGTTTTATGTAAAGCAGGCTCCAAGTACTTCGCGCTTAAAGGTAATCTTACTTCTAATTCTCTTTGTGAAATTTACAGTAATTGCTTCCTTTATTTACATTTGAATAACATTTAATTTGATGAAAATCTATCTTTACGTAAGCACGAGATCACTGAGTTATATTGCCTATACGAAGCCTCGTCTTCTTGTCTTTGTTAGAGATAAATAGTTCAAATATGTTAAACTAATGATTATATGATATGTAGGGTCAGGATTTGTAGCCCAAGCCCAAAAGGTTTGGATTATGAGCCCAATGAATTCAGAACAATGAATTTGTAGAGAGTGGGCAAAAGAGCTAGGCTGATTGTGAACTAAACAATAGTTAATTATGGTGTTCAAGAATGAACTGACATAAAAACACACTTAAAAGCCCTTTCAATTGATGTCCGAAGAGGTATATTATTGGATGAAAGATGAATACAATTCTTAGAGCTACAATGAACTTCTTTTTCTTCTCCTTTTTCTCCTTTATAGTCTTCTTCTTTTTTTTTTTTTTTTATTTATTTATTTTTTTTATCTCTCATTATTAGAGGCCTCTTCCCTTTATATAGTATTCTTTCCCATCATCTCCATCGAACACTTGTTCTTCATCAACGTATCCATTTGAGTACATGTCATGTCAAGTATCTGCCTCAGCTTTCCGTGAGTGGTGGTAGCTGAGATTACACTGTTTAGGGGTCTTCTCTACATTAATGCGGCCAGAAAAGCAGATGCAGTGCATTTAATATGGTGGTAGCAGCTTTTCCTTTTAGATATTTCTCCGTTCTTATCATCTCCAGGCATGCCCAAAGCTTATCCTTATCATTGAAGTTGTTAGGAAGATCACTCGAACCCTCCAGATATTTGCTTGACCAAGAATATTTGCATCCAAGGAGAATGACCTCTTCGGACCGCTGGTGCTCTCTTCGGACCGTACCCCTTCATTTCCAGGTATCTTTCTTTCATACGGACTCCTTCTCAACCGCTTTCATCTCTTCGGACACATAGTAACCTTCAAATAGGACCCTAGGTCCAATACATAAGGTTGGGCTTTCACCCCCCACAATAGCCCCTCAAAATTTTAATTTTTCCCTCAGATCTGAGGAGAAAAAATAGGATTTTGATTTGTTATAGAATAAAAGCTTAAAGTACAAAAATATCTGAATTCACACGTGTATGAGCATAGATTTAGGTGCTTCATAACTGCTGCTATCGTTTCAGTATTCCCAAAGGGCTATTAATTACTCTAGGCGGCGTTTTGTCTCTGGTATCCAATGGTGGATTATTGATCCAACAAACGGAATTTGGGGGGGATGACTCCTACCCCTTCGTTTGTCCCTATATAAAGCCCCAGAAGAGGTTTTTTCTCTTTTACTTTGCAGATTCTAAGATTTTCCAGCGAACTAAAGCACTTAAATCCATCGAACTCTTCAATCATCAAACCCAGAACTTGCAAGAATCTTTACGAGTTTAATGATCATTCCCCGACTTAGTCTGTGTAAGGAATTGTGAGCTACCTTCTTTTGATTAATGAAATCGTTTTTCTTTATTCTCACTGTCTTCGTTGCATACCTTATGATACTCATTATTATTGTAAATAACTATAACTTGTAATTGCAGTAATATAGGCAGACTTAACAATGATATCATGCCAGTGATGCAAACACCTTATTCAAATATTGGAAGAAGTAGGTCATACAAGAGTTATTAACAAACATAGAATGTAATGAATGATGTGAAGATATTACAGGTTTTCTTAGATATCCACAAGGAGTATTGCTAAGTATTGATTTCGGATTATTCCAATATTTAAGACTACGAGATGAAGTTATTTAGGCATGATTTGTTAAATTTAAACTTTGATAATAACTACAAGACAGTGTTAATTAACCCATATCATTTGGTTCGAGGACTTCGGGCGTAAGTAGATTTAAGTTTAAACACTTAGGTGAAATATGAAGGAGTGTCAGTTAACCCAAATCATCTAGTCCGAGGATTTCAGGCATGATTGGATTTAAATTTAAACACTTAGGAGAATTGTAAACGAGTGTTAACTAACGCAAATCATCTGGTCCGAGGACTTCAGGCTTTGTTGGATTTAAGCTTAAACACTTAGGAGAATT
The DNA here is from genome assembly GCF_002906115.3 of Quercus suber. Taxonomy (NCBI): domain Eukaryota; kingdom Viridiplantae; phylum Streptophyta; class Magnoliopsida; order Fagales; family Fagaceae; genus Quercus; species Quercus suber. Next base: position 385,197 of record NW_027069902.1, on the reverse strand, counting down.
GTAAACGAGTGTTAACTAACCCAAATCATCTGGTCTGAGGACTTCAGACATGATTGGATTTAAGTTTAAACACTTAGGAGACTTGTAAACGAGTGTTAACTAACCCAAATCATCTAGTCCGAGGACTTTAGGCAGGATTGAATTTAAGTTTAAACACTTAGGAGACTTGTAAACGAGTGTTAACTAACCCAAATCATCTGGTCCGAGGACTTCAGGCATGATTGGATTTAAGCTTAAACACTTAGGAGAATTGTAAACGAGTGTTAACTAACCCAAATCATTTGGTTCGAGGACTTCAAGTATGATTGGATTTAAGTTTAAACACTTAGGAGACTTGTAAATGAGTGTTAACTAACTCAAATCATCTGGTTCGAGAACTTCAGGCATGATTGAATTTAAGTTTAAACACTTAGGAGACTTGTAAACGAGTGTTAACTAACCCAAATCATCTGGTCTGAGGACTTCAGGCATGATTGGATTTAAGTTTAAACACTTAGGAGACTTGTAAACGAGTGTTAACTAACCCATATCATCTGGTCCGAGGACTTTGGCATGATTGGATTTAAGTTTAAACACTTAGGAAAGGTCCAAAAATTTTACATAATAAATTGGCATAATGATTAAAGTAAAGACTCGATTAATAATAATATATTTTAAGGTTGTTTACATTCCAGGGGCGTGGTATTACATGACTATCCAAATCTTCTAAGAAATATGTCCCAATGCCAGCTCCTGAAGTAATACGATATGGCCCTTCCTAATTGGGTCCTAACTTTTCCCAAGTTGGGTTCTTTGCAGTTCCCACAACTTTCCAGAGTACTAAATCACCAAGTTCTAGAGGCCTTAACTTTATGTTGGCATCATAGCCCTACCTGAGCTTTTGTTGGTAATGTGCTAATCAGACCATTGCATTTTCTCTCCTTTCTTTAATCAGATCCAAACTCTTTTTTAGCAGCTCATTGTTGCCGGTCGGACTGAACGAACTAGTTTTCATAGTTGGGAACACAGTCTCCAGAGGTATGACAGTCTCAGCTCCGTAGGTCATTGAGAAGGGGGTCTCTCTAGTAGGTCTACAAGATGTAGTTCTGTATGCCCACAGTACATGTGGCAGTTCTTCCACCCATTTGCCCTTTGCATCATCTAGTATCTTTTTTAATCCATTAACTATGACCTTGTTAACTGCTTATGCTTGCCCATTCCCCTGGGGATAAGCAGGCGTGGAGTATCTGTTTGTGATTCCTAGTTCACTACAATAATTCCTGAATGCTTTGCTATCGAACTGTAGGCCATTGTCTGAGATGAGAGTATGAGGAATCCAAAACCGAGTAACAATATTCTTCCACACAAATTTTTGCACATTTACATCTCTGATGTTGGCCAGAGGTTCAGCTTCGACCCATTTGGTGAAATAATCTGTGTCGACTAGAAGGTATTTCCTGTTTCCTGCAGCTTTAGGGAATGGACCCATGATATCTAAGCCCCATTGAGCGAAAGGCCACGGGCTGGATAGCGGATTAAGGGTTCCCCCTAGCTGATGAATGTTTGGGGCAAATCGTTGACATTGGTCACACTTCTTGACATACTCATGGGCTTCTTTTTACATATTCGGCCACTAATAACCTTGGGTAATGGCTCGGTGAGCCAAGGACCTACCTCCAGTGTGGCTCCCACAAATTCCTTCATGTAGCTCTTCCAGTAGTAACTTAGCCGCTTCAGGATGCATGCATAATAAGTACGGTCTTGAATAGGAACGTTTACATAGTTTCTGGTTCTTGGATAGCTAGAACCTGGTTGTCTTCCTTCGGACTTTGTCAGCTTTTCCCCTTTCTTTGGGCAAGGTATCCTCCTTTAAGAATTTAATTATAGGACCCATCCAGTTGAGTTCGACCTTGATTTGGTGAACTTGTTCTACCTCTCTTCTTGCCTCTATAGGTCCATGTAGGTCCTCGACGTGGATAACCCTCGGCAAATCTTGCGCCGAAGAGGTAGCAAGTGTGACTAAAGAATTAGCATGTGCATTACCATTTCTAGGGATGTGCAGCAAATTAAAAGAGTCGAACTCCGACTGCAGACGTTTAACTCGGCTCAAGTATCCCTGCATTCTCAAATTCACCTTGTACTTGACCAACGACTAATCTCGGGTCCGAGAACACCTCCATTGACTTTCCTCCCATTCTTCGAATCATAACCATTCCCATCAGTAAAACTTCGTACTCGGCCTCATTATTTGTGGCCGAGAAGTTTAGTCTCATTGACTTTTCGATAATGATCTTCTCTAGAGATATTAACACCAGCCTTACACCAGAACCCTTCTGATTCGCTGCACCGTCTACATATACTTCTCAGGGTGATGGGCCTCGTTGAGAAATCATGCCAACCGATTTTTCATCCATGTCCTTCTCTACCGTTACTTCTGGTAAATTAGGCTCTATGAACTCGGCCACTAGGTTTGCGAGAACTTGGCCCTTGATCGAAGTGCGGGGCATGTATTTGATGTCAAAAGCCACTAGGATAGTGCCCTATTTAGCTATCCTTCCCGTGTAGTCTGCACTTCTAAGTACGGTTTTGAGCGGAAGTTGTGTGAGCGCAACGACCATATGTGCTTGGAAATAGTGAGGCAAATTCCACATACTAAGCACTACTACCAAGATGGCTTTCTCTAGTGGCAGGTACCGAATCTCGGCCTCATGTAATGACTTACTCACATAATAAACTGGCATTTGCACACCTTGGTACACTCATATCAGTACCAAACTTACAGCACAAGAAGCTACCGCAATGTAGGCAAACAAGACCTCATCTGGTTCAGGACTGGACATAATTGGTGGCCGAGCCAAATAGTCTTTAAGTTGTTGGAAGGCTGAAGCACATTCTTCAGTCACTCAAACCCTTTCCATTTGTTGATCAACACGAAGAAAGGTTCACATTTATCTGCTGATCGAGAGATGAATCGGTTCAAGGCGGCTATCATTCCGGTCAATTTCTGAACTTCTTTGGAATTCTGAGGAGCTTATAGATTATGGATGGCCTTTATCTGATCGGGGTTAACTTCAATTCCCCTGTGAGTTACCATGTACCCCAAGAACTTGCCTGACCCTACACCGAATGAGCACTTGGAGGTGTTTAGACGTAGCTTGTGCCTTCTTAGAACTTCAAAAATGTTTTCAAGATCCTTTATATGTTCAGAAATGATCTTGCTATTTACCACCATGTCATCAATATAAATTTCGATACTTTTGCCCAACTGTGGCTCAAATATCCTCGTCATCATTCTTTGGTAAGTGGATCCTGCATTTTTCAAACCAAATAGCATCACCTTGTAGTGGTAGTTATCGATTGGGGTGACAAATGTAGTCTTCTCCTGATCATCCAGGGCTAATGGTATTTGGTGATAACCTTAGAAGGCATCCAAGAAACTCATCCGAGGGTGGCCGACAGTGGCATCTACTAACTGATCAATTTTTGGTATAGGGAATGGATCCTTAGGACAAGCTTTATTTAAGTCAGTGAAGTCTACACACACTCGCCATTTCCCATTCTCCTTCTTCACCACCACAGTGTTTGCTAGCCACTCAGGATAAAAAAACCTCTTTAATAGCTCCGGCTTGTTTGAGCTTTGTTATTTCTTCTCTTACTGCATCAGCAAGCTCCTTAGATGGTTGCCGAAGAGGCTGCTTCTTAGGTGTGATAAATGGGTTGACCTTCAGATAGTGACAAATGAATTCTGGATCTACCCTTGGGGCCTCGTAAGCAGTCCAGGCAAATACATCAAGGTTTCTTTTAAGGAACTCTATTAGCTCCTCTTTCTGTTGTAGAGGCATCTGAGATCCGACTTGAAAAAAAATTTCGGGATCGTCTCCAATAACAACTTTTATTAAATCTTCACATCTAGCGCCCTCGTTTGGATCTTCGGCAGGTGGTACCCAACTTTTTAACTGATATAAACCCCTTTCGGCCTTGGACGAGGGATTTCGTTTCGGGTTTGTGCTGGATGGTAGCCACTAAGCACTGTCTGGCTGTGGACTGATCTCCCCGAATTTCACAAACTTGCCATTCGGATGGATATTTAACTTTTTGATGCAAAATAGAGGAAACAGCCCCTAGCGTATGAAGGCAGGGTTTGGCTACAATTTTTGTATAAGGGAAATACACATCTACAGTAATGAAATCCACCTCCACTACCTCTGAGCTAGTCTGTACAGGTAATCGTATTTGGCCCTTCGGGGTGACGACTCTTCCTTCAAAACTAACCAAGGGAGAATTGTATGGTGTTAAGTAATCAAGTTTTAGGTTCAGCCCTTTATAGAGATCAGGGTACATTATCTCTACCGCGCTACCCTGGTCCACCATTACCCTCTTCACATCATACCCTCCAATTCTAAGGGTGATTACTAAAGCGTCATCATGAGGTTGGATGGTTCCAATCTTGTCTTCGTCCGAAAACCCTAAAATCGGTTGAGTATTCGGTCTAGCTCTCTTTGGATCTTGGCCAAAGTCCCCTGTAGGTAACGTGGCTACCGACATAATCTTGGACGGCCAAGATCCTATTCTCCCTGGTGCAGCGAAGATGACGTTGATAGTTCCCAATAGAGGCTTTCAAAAGTCATCTCTTTGGGGCTCTGAGTTCATCTGACTTTCTCGACCACTAGAGTGATGCAAGAGGTGTCTCAATTTACCTTCGCGGACTAGTTGGTCCAAATGATTCCACAGGCTCCTGCAATCCTCTGTGGTATGCCCATGATCTTGGTGGTATTGGCAATAGAGATTATGATTACACTTCTCAGGATTTCCCACCATCTTATTCGGCCACTTTAAGAATGGTTCATTCTTAATCTTTTCCAAAACCTGGTGTATTGGCTCTTTGAATACAGTGTTAACTGCTTGAAGGTTTGTTGATCCTAACTGCCCAGCGAAATCTCTCCGTGGTTTGTTGTTATTGTAACGGTCCGACCTGAAATCCCTCATCTCTTGGGGGATAACCGTATCCTTTCCCTTCCCTTGCTGTTGATCTTCTTCAACTCTTTTATATTTTTCGATACGGTCTATGAGCTGATGCATGTTAGTAACTGGCTTACCAGTTAAGGGCTTCCTTAACCCATGGTCACTGGGGAGGCCGAGCTTAAACGTGTTGAGGGCCATTCGATCAAAATTGCCCTCCATATCATTAAACATCTCCCAGTACCTGTCTGAATACGTTTTCAAGGTCTCACCCTCTTGCATGCTCAAGGATAGCAGTGAAGATAGAGGACTGGCCACTCTTCGGCATGTGACAAAACGAGAACCAAATGTTTGAGTGAGCTCTCTGAAAGAGTCGATGGAGTCTGCTTCTAGGCTGTCAAACCATCTCATTGCAACTAGTCCAAGACTGGAGGGGAAAACTTTGCACATCAAAGCTTCATCTCTGGAATAGACAGCCATCCTTTGATTAAAGTGACTCACATATTCCACAGGGTCCGTTTTACCATTATAGATGGTGAAGGTTGGCTAGTTAAAACGCCGAGGAAGTCTTGCTTCTTCAATCCTGCGCGTGAAGGGTGACCTAGAGATTTGATTTAAGGCCTTGCTCATGGCATCGTTCCCTACGCCTCCACGTGATGGGCTTCGAGGTTGCCTTTTGCGATGATGCTCCTTTTCATAGGAAAAGGATTCACTGATTGGTGTTCAAGATCTCTACTTGTAAGTGACATCCTGCTCGTCACCTAAATCTTCATTAGAATACGAAGAAATCCGTTTCCTCTTTGCATGGTGTAACTCCCTCTTTAGCCTTTCAATTTCTAGTTGCATATCCTGGTTTTTCTCTGCATGAGACACGTGACTTCCACCATGTGGCTGACTTCGATCAGTTTGCGTAGTATGCACACTACCTTCACGATCTTGTCTCTGTTCCAAATTGAGAAAATGGTCTACGTGTTGGGATGCCCTAGATTTTGCTGGTTGTTACCCTGGTTCAGCCATTATCAACTGTTGCTTCCACTTTCGCTCAAGCTCTTCCCACAGACGGTACCAATTGTAGGGTTAGGATTTGTAGTCCAAGCCCAAAAGGTTTGGATTATGAGCCCAATGAATCCAGAACAATGAATTTGTAGAGAGTGGACAAAAGAGATAGGCTGATTGTGAACTAAACAATAGTTAACTATGGTGTTCAAGAATGAATTGAAATAAAAACACATTTAAAAGCCCTTCCAATTGATGTCCGAAGAGGTATATTATTGGATGAAAGATGAGTACAATTCTTAGAGCTACAATAAACTTCTTTTTCTTCTCCTTTTTCTCCTTTATTATCTTTTTTTTTTATCCCCCATTATTAGAGGCCTCTTCCCTTTATATAGCATCCTTCCCCATCATCTCCATCAAACACTTGTTCTCAACGTATCCACTTGAGTACATGTCATGTCAAGTATCTGCCTCAACTTTCCGTGAGTAGTGGTAGCTGAGATTACACTGTTCAGGAGTCTTCTCCACATTAATGCGGCCAGAAAAGCAGATGTAGTGCATTTAATGTGGTGGTAGTAGCTTTTCCTTTTAGATATTTCTTTGTTCTTATCATCTCCAGGCATGCTCAAAACTTATCTTTATCATTGAAGTTGTTAGGAAGAACACTCGAACCCTCCAGATATTTGCTTGACCAAGAATATTTGCATCCGAGGAGAATGACCCCTTCGGACCACTGGTGCTCTCTTCGGAATGTACGGCTTCATTTCTAGGTATCTTTTTTTCATACGGACTCCTTCTCAACCGTTTTCATCTTTTCAGACACACAGTAACCTTCAAATAGGACCTTAGGCCCAATACATAAGGTTGGGCTTTCACCCCCCACATGATAAATTATAACTTATCACTTATCTTAGAAACTTAAACTATTAAAAAAGGACAAATACATTAATTTATCAATTTTTCCTAGTCTATCATAATATGGGTTGTATAAGACCACTTAAATTAAAAAAAGTGCTTTCTCAAAAAAAAAAAAAAAAGTGTATTTCTCATAATAGGACAATCTTATTTAATTAATTTAATTTATTCACTGATCTTTTTTGGTAAATGCAGGAGCTGTGGCAAGAATAACATGTGTAGCTGTTGATGATAAGGGGTACGAGACAGCTCCTTTCTCAATATTGAGTAATGGATGTGATGCAAATGGCTATTTCTTCGCTACATTGTCTCCTTATTCAAGCCTCCTGAATAATAAAAAGATTAAGGAATGCAAGGCATTCTTAGATTATTCTTCACTAGATACCTGTAAAGTTCCTACCGATGTTAATCATCGTATTAGTGGTGGTCTCCTTTCTTCTTACCGCGTCCTCAACGAAAAGAATATGAAATTATACTCCGTTGGGCCTTTCTTCTACTCCTCAGAGACTCAGTCGGTTCCTAATGGTTACTAGAGTACTATATGCCTATTTTAATTTTGTTTTGGAGAAGCTGTGGAAATGAATTCTATAGTTTGGAATTTATTTTATTTGTGGTAGAAGGTTATATAGCCTCTGCCATTTGAGCTTTGTAATAAGTTGAGGGCATGTTTCTATGCTCTTGTTTTAACCATGTGACTTTTTCCTTGTTCTTCGATTCCCTTTAATTTTTGTAATTGAGTTGTGCGCATCATATACACGCACACATCACACAAATATTAAGTGTAGAAACTCAGGTCGCAAGTAGTTTGAACTTCTATCATGTAATTTGTTATTTTGAAAGGATTAAAAGAAAAAAAATTCTTGCTATGGCACATCACAACTTATTTATTTATTTATTTTTGGATAACTCAATAGTTATAATGGGTAAAGGGAATTGAACGCTGGATTTTTCTGTTGGAAACACTAGGTGTCAGTTGAGCTACAAAACTCCTGGCACATCACAACTTATTTCCAAGTTAAAAAGAAAAGAATCAAATTAGATTTATGTGAAACAATTTAATTCCATTAACTTATTGAACTAAAAATAAATAAATTGAACAAAAGGACATTTGTATCTAGAAAAAAAAAGTTCTAAAATATTGTACATGAAAAAACTTTTTTGATCCCTTAAATTATTAGGCTGAAAATTAATTAAGAATATCCAATTGACTCAATATATTCATATAATAATCACCACATATTATCCTATTATTGTATGAAAGGTAATAACGATAAAGTAAACAACATATGTTAACGAAATGGAAAACAGATGGAGACCTTTAAAGGAAAAACCACTGCAAGGGATCCTTAACACTGAGAAGGAATTCACAAATAGAATTGAAGTTTTACAATTTGTGACATACCCATGACTCTAGACTCTACCCAATAGATAATTTACTGACGAGACCAACAATCAGCTTCAGGTTGCTTGAATTCTTTTATTTTTGAATACGTTCCACAAATTGTGTTTGTGATTCCAAGGATCACCTTGAAGGTTTTGGATACTATAGTTCCACATTGGATTGATTTGTTTAGTGGTTTCAAGTTTTGATCACAAGTATAGGAACACACTAATAAGAATAAGCACTTCTGTACAAATGAGTTCACCAGGAAGGATAATAGGATTCTCCGAATAGCCAATGTTTTTGTCTTTCTTAGCCTCTCAAAAACATGTTTATGAAGCTTTTTATAGTGGACTTACATAGGAATAAAAATAAATCATTAAAAAACATATTAGAATTAGTTTGGCGTAAGATAGGGTCCTTGAGTCTCGATCAATCGAGGGCAATTGAAATTAGTGCTTCTCAAATTTGTTTCAACTTCAACTAGCCATAACATGTTTCAAATCGAGTCATATATGTGTCATATTAAAGCCCTGAACATCTATGTTTGCGTCATATTTTCTATGTAATTGGCTAATTCTTTGACAAAATGCACTTTACTTGTAATTGAGTAGATCTAAGTTGAGTTTAATGTATCAAGTAGTATGTTGTTCAAACATATCAAGTGATATCATTAAAGACATGAAAGTTGATCCAAGAAACAAGTGAGGAAAAGCTGTTTTATTAAATCTCGACACAAGCTCGATAGATGCTGCTATTGAAGATTAATGGAGAAGCTCGACACAAGCTCGATCTATCGAGATCTACGATTTTAGAAATCTTAAATCTGAAATTCGGCCCATGATGACTTGAATGATTACGGTTTCTCTTCTTACAACCTTAGTCATATATAGGGTTTATTTTAAAAGTCATTACACACGAAAACAAAGACCTAGAACTCATATACTCTGTGAGAAGTTACTGCATTTGTGCACATTAGGGTTTTGTAACCAAGTGTTTCCTGATCTTCATCGTTTATGAAGTGAAGAACATAGTAGCCAACAATAATCAATCAAGTTGCTGGAGTTAGTCACGTACTGGGATCTGTGCAAAAGAGTTAGTTACAGATTGGAGATTTGTGCAACAATGGAAAGAAGTTTGCTACAAGATCAAGTCCAATTGGGTTCAACTATAAGTTGGTATTTTGAGATAGGTCAAGGTAGTGGTAAGATTCCCCATACTTGTAATTTTTTGATTATTGATTAGTAAATTTTTGGGAGTGATGACCTTAAATTCACTCGGTGAGATTTTTCCCTTGAGAGAAGTTTTTCCCATTTGTCAACAAATCACTGTGTCAATTTAATTTCTGTTGCATTTAGTTTATTTAGTGATTTGTTAGTGGCTCCACGATTTACATGCAATTTGACCTAATTAATCAACTTGTGTAATTAAATTAATTAACCGGGGTGAATCTATCTTAACCCAACAATCTACTTTCGAATGAAACAAGTGTCCCTCAAAAACCTATTTTTGTGCAAAAAAATACAGGCAAAAGAATATCATATCCCAACAAACATGGTCAATTTCCCTTTCATTATGCTATAACATCTACAGGGCTTACAACATAAACAAAGAAGAAACATCAACAAGATTTAGAACTCTTATTTAAAGTTTCTATCACTTTCCCTTATTTTCTCATTAACCAAACAAAAAATTATAAATACTAAAAAAAAGAGGAAAAAAAAGCAATTGGGTTTGAAGTCAAATTTGGAAGCCCAAACTTGAGTGTCAAAAATGGTGAATTTAATCTCACACTTACCCTTTACGTGTGACACAAACTTCAGGGCAGACAAGAGTCGTTGCTAAGCAAATTGGCTCGGCTGAGAGAAAATTATGAATTTAATAATTCAATCTAACATTTCCCTTGACCTTATGAAGTGAGGCCCAACATATGAGAATATTTTAAATGGAAGGTTGCTAAGCTAATGAGCTTATTTGAAAGTGAATTTTATCATTTAATTTAATCTAGAGAAATACTATGTTAATAATATTTTCACAACAAATCTTAAGTGGCAGGCTGTTATTGGCTGTTATTAGTGAGCAAAAAAGTAATTTTAGTGATGAATTCAAATTAGAACTAATAACAACTTATCACCTAAGATTTATTATTGTTAGGTTCTAAAGGTTTAGGAATTTATGTATTTAGAACTCTAATTTGTAATATTGGCAAACCATGATCAAAACGATATGTTTAGTCTTGTTATAGTGTGCTCAAAGTTATTTAATTATTGTAAAGTTGGAATCGAGAGACTGTAGATGCATTGGGGCATTTCGGTTTGGCTCGATCGATCGAAGAATAGATTCGATCGATCGAAAGTCGACCAGATTGCGTTTTCTACAGAATTATCAACTCAGCCCTAACTCATTAAATGTTTAGGGTTTTATATTTTTGCCCTAGGTATATAAGGCAAAACCCTAGCCACGTTTTTGGAGTTGCTCCAGTTGTATTGTTGCTCATACATTGCTGTTTTGTGTAAATCTCTTGTGAGATCTAGATGAGCTTTCCTTTACACAAAGCTTAGGGTTTTCAAGTTAGAGATAGTATCAATATCTTGATGATCAACTTGGTTGCTACCATTGAAGCTTAAAGAATATCAAGCGTGGGTGCTTGTAGCTGATTGAAGATTTCAAGAAAGAAGGAGTCCGTGGATTCGAAGCTTGCACGTGGTCGTGTCAGTAAGTTCTACTGGTGGGTAGCATTAGGAAGTCAAGCGGGGAGCTTGTAGTCCTTCTGTATGAACTTTGATTCTTTCGCATAATGGATTCAGGTTTACCTTGAGGATAGTTAGGTCAAATCCTCCCCAGGTTTTTATCGTGTGGTTTCCTGGGTGATCATATCATTGTGTCTTTTATTATTCCGTTGCTTTATAATTTTGATATGATTATTTGATTGTTTAACCTAGAATTGCATAATTTGACTAAGTAACAACTTGGCTAATTAATCTAGGCTAACCAATCTGGTTGTGTTTTAAGGGGTCTAAAACCGTTCAAGTGGTATCAGAGTTGGTAGCTCTTTTGTTAGAGATTTTTTATCTCTGAACTGATCCTTGACCCCTGTTGTCATGGAGCATGGACACTCTCTTGTTGTTCCTCCTCACTTTGATGGGAATAACTATGCTTTTTGGAAAGTAAGGATGAAAGCATTGCTGAAATCCATTGATGAGAGAGTTTGGAATTCCGTTGAGTACGAATGGGAGAAGCCCATTACTCCTGTGAGTGAGTGGCAAACTTCTGAAAAAAAAGTAGCTGGCTTCAATAGCAAAGCTATGAATGCCATCTTCAATGCTGTTTCTATGGAGGAATTTAAGAGGATCTCTAATGTTGAGGTTGCTCATATTGCTTGGAAAATCCTCCAAACTGTGCATGAAGGCACAAAGGCAGTTAAGATAAAAAAAACTGCAGCAATTAACTTCTAGGTTTGAGAGCATTAAGATGTCTGATGATGAATCCTTTGATGAATTTTATGCCAAATTGAATGATATTGTTAATTCTGTTTTTAATTTGGGTGAAATCTATGATCAACCTAAAATTGTTAGGAAGATACTTAGATCCTTAACTGAAGACTTTAGACCCAAAGTGACTGCCATCACTGAAAGCAAGGATGTGGACTCCATCCCTGTTGATGAGCTTGTAGGATCTCTTCAGTCCTATGAGCCTGACCTACCTAAAGTGAACAAATCCAAATCAATGGCTCTTAAGTCAGTTGATGATGTTGATGGTGGTGGATTTGATGATGAGCTCTCTGCTACAGAGATTGCCTATCTTGCCAAAAACTTCAAAAACTTTCTTAGAAATACCAACAGAAAGGCAAAAGGTACATACACTGCTGAACCTAGAAACTTTAGGAAGAATAATCCCACTAAGGTTAATAACTTTGAAAAACCTAGAGAAAAAGTTGGTCAATTTTCAAATAATTCTTTAGGACCTCAGTGTTTTGGCTGTCAAAGGTATGGTCATGTGAAATCTGAATGTCCTACATTCTTGAGGACTAAGGGTAAAGCTATGGTTGTAACTCTTAGCGATAATAAGGTTTCTGATGATGAGTCTGGATGTGACGAGGATGGAAACTTCATTACTTTCATTGCTACAACTGTAGTCAATGAAAGCATATCTGTTGAAGAGAACCCTTCTGATGGGGAACTCTCTGAGGATGCAAATTTTCAAGAGGCCTACAATAAACTTTGCAAAATTGTTGCAAGGGATGCTATGAATGTAGAACTTGGCCTGAAGAAAATTGAATCTCTTGAGCTTGACAAGAAAAATTTGCTTGTTAAACTGTTTGATGCTAATGATCTTTTGAACAATGTTAAATCTGAGAACATGCTTTTGCTTGATAAAGTTAAAACTTTAGAACATGATTTATCTGTTGCTAGATCTGCTAGTTCTAAACTTGATCACATGCTGAATGTTCAAAAGTATCCTTCTGATAAATCTGGGTTAGGATATGTTGAAAGCATCTTTGACTCTGCACCACATTCCACAAATTTTGTTCTTTCATCTTCTTCTGAACCTTCTATGAGTGAGGTTGTGAGTGAAACTGTCAAACCACCTGTGAGTGAGGTAGTTAAACCTGTAGAAGTTTCACCTTCTAAGAAGATTAGGGTTGATTTGAGAGAAACTAAATCTACCCTTTCTAAGGACAAGATGCATGGTAAACCTGCTTGGGTTTGTCATTTTTGTGGTAAGTCTGGACACATTCGTCCTAACTGTTACAAGTTTCAAGCTGTTAAGAGAGCAAACAAACCAAAAGTGTCTGTGTCTCAAGCACAAGATCCTATGACACTTATTGGTGAATTGGTAAAGGCTTTGAACCTTTATTCCAATCCTGGAGTTGGAAATCACTCGAATGTGAATAAGAACTCCAATGCTCGTGATGCATCTAAAAGGTTTTGGATGCAAAATACTCAACCTAATTGAGTCTTTCTGACATGGTCCTTGTGCTTCATTGCTCATTCCTCTGTGACCATTGTTCTTTGGTTTTTTTGTGTTTCTTTTGTTTTGTTCCTAGGATTTGCATTGCATTTCATTCATTCATTTCATTCTAGGATTTATTTGTTTTCTCTTAAATAAAAAAAAAAAAAAAAAGGAGAAAAGGAGAAAGCAAAAATGTGTTTGACATTGTTTTCTTGGTTTTTAAAAACAAGGTTGGTCAATTTATTTACACATATTATGTCCTATGTACCTTGTTTAGCTTTGATGAGCTTATTTATTGCACTTGACTAGTTGGAGCTTTGTAGTGCATGTTGTGTGGGAAAGATGTGTATGGTTTTTAATCTTTTTGTCTTGATCTTGAAGTCACATGTTATTTGACTGTCGGACTTGATCCTTTTGAGAAAGGCATAAATAACAATCTCACCACTGTTCATTAGCCAATCATGAACACCTTAGTGCATATCATAAGATTCTGTGCTCGAGAAAGTGTAGCACATGCACAAAAAGAACATAAGGTGTAGCCTCTTTAATTGCTTAATACTTAAAATTGGTGTGTACTATTAGGCTTGATGCCATCTCACGTAAATAAAATTGGTGTATACTATTAGGCTTGATGCCATCTCACAAAAAAAAAAAAATGAGGCAAAAATACAAGAAACTTACATGATTGCAAGCTTTTGTTCTAGGAGATGTGGGAGTTATAGGATGTAACTCTTTAGGTGATAGTTTCTTTTAAATTATATGTGATGGATTTTATAGACTTTGTGATTGATTGCTATTCACATATCACCTCACATGTATCTCAAGTTTATGCTAGTTGCACACACTACACAAGTTACTCTTTGCTAAACTTTGTACATGTTATTGTGTGTGTTTTTGGTCTGACCAACCAAGTTTGAAGATACTTTGAGAATTATGCAAAAAAAAAATTTTGCTTGAGAATTTGAAAGGAAGAATGGCTGAAATTATCTTTGAAGAAACTGGGATTAAAACTTGGGTTTTTGAAAAAGCATTCCATCTCATACTCATGCATTCTTTCTGTAATTCAATGCTTTGAGGAGTTATTTTCAAAAATTGGTTTGTGCTTTTCAAATCTGTAATTTTTCTCAAAATTTTGTGAGCCTCTGCCCATTTCGATCGATCCAGTCTGATTTTCGATCAATCGAAAAACTGCTTTATTTTGTTGAAAAATGACTGTCTCATTCGATCGATCGAAAGTCGCGAATCAGGTTTTTAAAAACACTGTTCTTGACTTTTTCAAATACTTTTTCAAAACTTTTCAAAAGTCTTTTCTCTCTCTCCGACTTGGCAAGCTCAACTATTCCAATTTTTGTCGTTTTCCTCCAGATTTTTTGCAAAGAATCTCTTTCCTCTAGCCGGTAAGACTCTTTTACCCTTCCTTTTGAATTTATTTTCATGATTTCATGCATAAATCCATGCATTTGAGGGAGATTTTGGGACTTAGCATTTTTGGGATTTTCTGTTGATTCAAGCCCTATTTTGTGCAATTGATTATTGGGTTTTTGTGGGGACACATCATAAACATGATCCTTGCTTGTTAATTTGATCAATTTTGAGTTTGGTGAAAAATTGAAAAATCTAAGATCTGTTCTTGATCCGATTTGGGGCTTTTGTTAAATTGGGTAGAATTTGATGAAATTGGCTTGTTGTGTTGATGTAATTAAGCATTATAATCTATGTGCTGTGTTTTGTAATGCTCAATTCATCAATTTGTTTAAAAATTTCAACAAGTGGTTTTCAATTTTTGAGGTTTTTGATAGAAATTCCCTGCTCAAGCCAATTTTGTCAATTTCATCTCAATTGAACTTAATTGCTTACTGCATTAGTACATGCATTATGGCATTGTCTTTGTTCATGCATCATATAGATTTTCATTCTATTGTTTTTTGTGCTAACTTGCAATCTGCCATTGGTTTTGTTTTCTTGTGTTCTTTTGGTTTTCTCTTTGTGTCTCTGTCTTTCCTTAGCATCATGCCTAGGAAGACTAGAGCCCGTGGGACTATTCCCTCATCTTCTCCATCCCCTCCTTCCTTTGACCGTGAGAAGTTTCCGAGTGAGAAAAACCAAGAGATTTTTGAGAAGCTAAACCTTAGGAGAAAGATTTGGGCTGAACGTTCTGTTCTGTTAGATGAACTTGATCCTGCCATTAGGGCAAACTTTAAGCATCGGGGCTGGTTACCCTTGGTGGATGTTTCTGGTCCTCCTCCACCTTCTGCCTTGATTAGAGAGTTCTTTTCGAACATCTCTATCCGCATCTATGATTCCAACACTTTAGTAAAGAGTTGGATATGAGGCGTAGAGTACACCATTACTCCTCAGGTAGTGGCTGATGCTCTAGGGGTACCATTGGTTCGGAATCCTGTCTATCCGTATGACGAGTCTCCCGAGTTGAGTGACGTTTTGTCTTACATCACTGGGACTTCTGTCCAGTGGGGTTCTGATCCTAGGATCACTTCTGCTGAGCTCTCCGGGTTGCACTATCTGTTCTTTAGGATAGCTTGTCATTCTATCTGGCCCATTTCTCATGTTCACACCATTCCTCTTGAGAGGTGTGTGTTTTTATACGCCCTGGTTACTGATGCTCCTATTAGTTTTTCCCATCTCTTTTTTCGTTCTTTGAACGATGTTTATAGGAGTTCATCTACTTCTCATGCTCTTGTTCATCTTATTTTTATTCATAGGATTTTTCTTTATCTTGATCTTAGTGGCTTCTCTTCCTCTGAGCCCGTTCATGTGATAGCTCCCATAGGTGCGTCTTTTCTCAGACAGAGGGCCGCTCATCTTCGAGCTGGTTCTAAACACCCTAGGTCTGAGCCGTCTAGTAGCGCACCTCCTCCTTCTTCTTCTACAGGTCTTGTTGGTGAGGATGTTCCTGATCCAGTTGGTGATGATGTTGCTGCTGCTGATGTTCCTCGACCTCCTTCAGCCGATTTTGATGTTCGTCGTACTCTGGAGACTGTCATGACCGTTCAGGCGGCTCATAGTCAGATTTTGGTGGACTTACTAGATGAGATTCGTGCTCTCCGAGTTGGCTTTGCGCGTTTTCATTCACCCTCACCACCTCCTTTTGATGGCGACTTATGATTGCCCTTTGGCATTTCGTCACAAAAAGGGAGAGTGGAGTTTTGACTTGTGGAGGAGTTTTTGTAGTTAGGGGGAGATTTTTTTTTGTTACTTTTTGTTAGTGAGGAGCTTGTGGAGTTTTTAGATTGTATCTAGGTGCTTCACTTTGTATATCATTTTTGGGGATATTCATGTTAGGGGCAGTAACATTGATTGATATACATGTTATATTCATTGATTCTTGTTGCTATGTGATTCACTGCTTATTGATTTATATTTTTGAGTTGTTCATTCATATATGTCTTTATTTTGTGTTGTGTGAATCTTACAAGAATGTTATACCTGTTGTTTTACTCTTCTCTGTCATACATGCATTTATGCGTTTGTTGAGTATTTCAGGAATATACAGGTTGATTCAACTAAGTTGCTGTCTACACTTGCAACCGATGGATAGTAGTTAGGGTTGAATTTGAGTTTATGAGCATTATCTTTGTAAAGAGCTTTTTACTTGTAAAACTTTGAGCTTTTAATTAGGGTTTTGTCACGGATTGCCAAAGGGGGAGTTTGTTAGGTTCTAAAGGTTTAGGAATTTATGTATTTAGAACTCTAATTTGTAATATTGGCAAACCATGATCAAAACGATATGTTTAGTCTTGTTATAGTGTGCTCAAAGTTGTTTAATTATTGTAAAGTTGGAATCGAGAGACTGTAGATGCATTGGGGCATCAACCGATGGATAGTAGTTAGGGTTGAATTTGAGTTTATGAGCATTATCTTTGTAAAGAGCTTTTTACTTGTAAAACTTTGAGCTTTTAATTAGGGTTTTGTCACGGATTGCCAAAGGGGGAGTTTGTTAGGTTCTAAAGGTTTAGGAATTTATGTATTTAGAACTCTAATTTGTAATATTGGCAAACCATGATCAAAACGATATGTTTAGTCTTGTTATAGTGTGCTCAAAGTTGTTTAATTATTGTAAAGTTGGAATCGAGAGACTGTAGATGCATTGGGGCATTTCAGTTTGGCTCGATCAATCGAAGAATAGATTCGATCGATCGAAAGTCGACCAGAGTGCGTTTTCTGCAGAATTTCCAACTCAACCCTAACTCATTAAACGTTTAGGGTTTTATGTTTTTGCCCTAGGTATATAAGGCAAAACCTTAGCCACGTTTTTGGAGTTGCTCCAGTTGTATTGTTGCTCATACATTGCTGTTTTGTGTAAATCTCTTGTGAGATCTAGAGGAGCTTTCCTTTACACAAAGTTTAGGGTTTTTAAGTTAGAGATAGTATCAACATCTTGATGATCAACTTGGTTGCTACCATTGAAACTTAAAGAATATCAAGCGTGGGTGCTTGTAGCTGATTGAAGAATTAAAGAAAGAAAGAGTCCGTGGATTCGGAGCTTGCACGTGGTCGTGTCAGTAAGTTCTACTGGTGGGTAGCATTAGGAAGTCAAGCGGGGAGCTTGTAGTCCTTCTGTATGAACTTTGATTCTTTCGCATAGTGGATTCAGGTTTACCTTGAGGATAGCTAGGTCAAATCCTCCCCAGGTTTTTACCGTGTGGTTTCCTGGGTGATCATATCATTGTGTCTTTTATTATTTCGCTGCTTTATTATTTTGATGTGATTATTTGATTGCTTTAACCTAGAATTGCATAATTTGACTAAGTAACAACTTGGCTAATTAATCTAGGCTAACCAATCTGGTTGTGTTTTAAGGGGTTTAAAACCGTTCAATTATGAAAATGTTGTGAACACAACATTTCTTTTTAATCTAATATTCCCCCTTCATGTGTGGGCCTCAACATCCCTTATTAAGTGGGGCCAACATACGTGTTGAAAATTTTTAAATGGAAGGTAAGGTGGAAACATGGTTTAAATTCAAAATTTTCTACTCTCTTGTCAAAATGAATCATTGATTGTTACAAAAGCTTAAACTTTCATTAAGAAATGGTGAATCTTTTCATTTAATGTAACATATTTCTCTCCTACTAGCTAAGTTGTAGACTTGTGGTTGCGACTTAAAGAGTTTCGTGCGCCCACATTGATTATCGCTTTTTCTTACCTTATATCATCCAAATACTTATAAATTATTTAATGTGATCTCCATGATCTCATCTTCTGTCAAATTAATTAGTTTATAAATTGTATTCTTAAATTAGAAAATTTTGCTGTGTGCTAAGACTGAATGACTGATGCTCTCATACATACATATATTATGCACGTTGTTGACGACACGAGCCCTCTTTGTGATAAAACATTAATTAACGATCATTTTGATTTTGTGCCATCAAAGACTATTACTTTATTTGCAATCCTATCGTGCAACCAAGTAACTCCTCAGGGTGAAATTTGGTCTCTTTGTTGCTTGGTGAGTGAGTTCTCTCTCTTTTCCAACGGCAGTAGAAGTGTTTATCCCTTCTAGGAAAGAGAGTTTTGTTCTCTAAGGCAACAAGTTTGTCATTAGAGCTTGTGGGTTTTTCTCTTTGGGATTAGGGAAACACTAAGAAGGCAGTCTTCTCTCAAAATGGTATCATGGAGGATTTGGCTGCAAAGTGGAGTACTTTCTCCTTGTCTGAGAGGGAGACAACAGGTTTGGCTCTTCAACGTGACCAACGATCGGGGGAATTTCTTTTAGCAGCACATTTCTTAACCCCTCGATTTTTGAATATGGAAGCAATGGCGAGGACTTTCAAATAGCTTTGGAGGTCTACCAATGGTTTCAAAATCCGAAACCATAAGGAGCAGAGAGTTTTATTTGTTTTTGACAATCTAGGTGATGTGGATAGAATTTTGCAAAATCGACCATGGAGCTTTGGCAAGCACTTAGTCATGCTGCAAAGATACAATTCTGATGTTCCTGTTCGTGACTTAATTTTCAAAACGACCTTATTCTGGGTCCAAGTTCACGATATTCCTGTTCGTTACATGAATAGACGAGTGGCTGAAGATATCTGTGAAGTAGTTGGTGAGGTGCAAAAATCGGCAGGGGCAGTGAATGATGATGGTGGTCTTTTTATACGAGTTCGTGTACTCATAGATATCTCCCTCCCCCTATGCCGTGGACGGTTAATTACAATGGAGAATGGAGAAAAAGTGTGGGTGAAGTTCAAGTACGAGTGGCTGCCTAATATTTGCTTTTGGTGTGGACAGCTGAATCACAGTGATAAGAATTGTGAATTATGGATTGCTAGTAAAGGTACGCTTACACCGGAGCAACAACAATTTGATTCTTCATTGAAGGCGACCCCGTATACATCAGTAGGTAAGGAAGTTATTTACGTCCTTGGTTATTATGAACGAAGTAAGGCCAGAGTTCAATCCACGGCTTAGGCCCCTAATTCAACTCCAGGTGTGGCGGAGGGGTAGATGGGTAATGGTGGTCCGGTGGAGGTGAATCAAACGTCCTTGGCAACGGATAGGAGTAGTGATGAGGGTGTTAATGGCATAACACCTGGTGAATTTAATGTGGCTGAGGCGTTACACATTGATCTAGATGGTGAGCCCGATATGGAGTCTTTCCCAATCAATTCTGACCATATTAATGCTCCTATTAATGCTCCTATAATTAAGGAAGGTATTAGTGCTGTGAAGTCTTTCCCAAATCAGAGGCTAACGTCTGAACTTTTTGAAATTCCAATTAAGGGGTTTAATGAGGGTGTAACGGGAATTGACTATACTTATTCTGATTTAAATAAATTTAAGGAGTCGGCATTGAATGAGGATATCCCTTTCCCTATTCAGCATGCCACCTCAGCCGAGAATCAAGTAACACAGCCAAGTGGAACTAGGGCAACACGGACAAAAACTTCTTCTTCCAATTCGAAGGCTGCTACCGGGAGCAACCTAAGAACAAAAAAGTTAATCCCTAGGGTGAATCATTCAAAATCCGTTGACCATACAAAAGAGAAGGGAAAGATTTGTGGGAAGAGGAGTAGTGATGTTCATCTGGAGTTACCTTGCAAGCACAGGCGGGTTTCAGAAGATGACAATGACAAACTTTTTTCAATGGTGGAGGCTGATAATCAGCCTCGCCAAACACAATGAGTTACTTAGTCTGGAACTGTCGTGGGCTTGGGAACCCATGTACAGTTAACGAGCTTGCAGAGATGGTGCGGGCAAAAGATCCCTCTGTCGTGTTTTTAGCCGAAACATGGGCAGATGAAGCAAGGCTAAAGGATGTGAAAAGGAAAATTCAGTTTGAACACATGTTTGTATCACCACGAACAAGTAGAGGTGGAGGTTTAGTTTTATTTTGGAGATCAACAATAGATGTTTCAGTGGAGGGGTCAGATAAAAACCATATTGATACGATCATAAATAAGTCTTGGGATTTGTTACGTACCTTAAAAAGGAAATTTCAGAGTTCGTGGCTGTGTGCAGGGGATTTCAACGAGTTGGTAAGAGGAGATGAAAAATTGGGGGGTAATAGAAGAAGTCATAATCAAATGCAATTGTTTCGTGAGGCAATTGATGCGTGTGGTTTTGTTGATCTAGGGTATACGGGTTCAAGGTTTACTTGGGGCAAGCATTACAATTCAGGTCATTCAATTTGGGAGAGATTAGATAGAGCCTTATGCACAACAGATTGGCTCAATCACTTTGCTGGCACCAAGGCTGTTCATCTCACATGCAATACCTCGGATCATTCTCCATTATGGATTGCTCCTTGTGGTATTGACCCTCTGCCAAGTTCTAAGCCATTTCTCTTTGAAGAGATGTGGATGTCCGATAAGGGGTGTGGAAGGGTTATTAAGGCTGAGTGGAGAGGCTCTTTTCCTTGTGAAGCCGAAAGACAAGTGATAAAAAAAATAGAAAAATGTGGGGCGGAGTTAACACAGTGGAGCTGTATGAACTTTGGCCATGTGAGGAGACAATTGATTGACAAAAGGAAGAGCTTGCTTCAGGCCGAATAGCAAACAATGCTTGGAAGGAGTAATGACCGAGTGAGGGGATTGAAATTGGAGATTAATGAATTGTTGGTGAAGGAAAATTTGATGTGGAGGCAGAGGGCAAAAGCGTTTTGGCTGGTTGATGGTGACAAAAACTCTAGGTATTTCCATACTAGGGCTACTCAAAGGCACCGCAAGAATAAGATTTTGGGGGTCAAAGATTTTTCTGGTGAATGGATTGCTTAACCCGAAGGAATTGCTGAAACTTTTACTACCTACTATCAACACCTCTTTGAATCCTCCAATCTGACCTTGGGCCTAAATTCAATGGCAAAGGTGGTAACTGATAAGATGAATGCCCAACTATCATAAGAGTTCATGGCGTGGGAGGTAGAAGTTGCACTGAAACAGATGGCCCTGTTAAAAGCCCCTGGTCCCGATGGTATGCCCCCTCTTTTCTACCAAAATTATTGGAATCTTGTTAGTAATGATGTCACTAAAACCATATTGTCATACCTAAATTCAGCCATAATCCCCCATCCCTTAAACCATACTTTCTTAACCTTAATACCAAAAAAAAAAAAAAATCTTATGGATGTCACTGATTACCGTCCCATTAGCCTTTGTAATGTCCTTTATAAGATCTTTTCAAAGGTCCTTGCTAATAGGTTAAAAAAAATCCTACCCTCAATCATAACTGAACACCAAAGTGCCTTTACAAAAAACCGTTTGATCTCAGATAACATTCTTGTGGCTTTTGAAACATTGCATAGCATGAATAATCATAATTCCAAAAAATCTAGTTATATGGCATTGAAATTAGATATGAGCAAGGCGTATGATAGGGTGGAGTGGTGTTTTTTGGAGGATGTGATGAGAAAATTGGGGTTTAATGAAAGGTGGATAGGCCTTATGATGGAGTGTGTAAAAACAGTCTCATATTCGGTGTTGGTAAATGGTGAACCGAAGGGATTGATTAAACCAACAAGGGGAATTGCCAAGGCGACCCTCTATCCCCTTCCTATTTTTGTTGTGTACGGAAGGCCTTAATAATTTAATATTGAAGGCGGAAAGTGAGGGTTCCATACATGGATTTGCTTTGAGTAGACGAAGTCCAAAACTAACGCATTTGCTTTTTGCGATGATAGCTTGTTGTTTTGCAGGTCTAATATAAATGAATGTCAAAAGGTGCTTGATCTTCTTGCCTCCTATGAAAGCATGTCCGGACAGCAAATTAATAGAGACAAAACATCAATCTTCTTTAGCAAATCCACCACTCTTGACATGAGGAATGAAATCAAAGAAGCTTTAGGGGTTCCGGAAATTGTGCAATATGAGAAGTACTTGGGGTTGCCGTCATTTGTAGGGAAGATAAAAGAACAAGCTTTGATTACATTAAGGAGAGGGTTTGGAGGAAGGATCAAGGATGGGAAGAAAGTCTACTATCACAAACGGGGCGAGAGGTTTTGATTAAGGCCGTGGTCCAAGCTATCCCAACATATTCCATGTGTTGTTTCAAGCTCCCCTTGGTCTTTGTAACGAAATTGAAAAACTCATTTGTGGCTTTTGGTGGGGACAAAGGGGAGATCGTAGAAAATACATTGGGTAAAGTGGGAAAAAATGTGTGAGCCAAAATCAGAAGGTGGTATGGGCTTCAAGGAGTTATCATTATTTAACGATGCTCTTTTGGCAAAACAGACATGGAGGTTGCTGCACAACACAAATTCTTTGTTTTACAAAGTGTTTAAGTCCAAGTTCTTTCCAAATGTTCTATTATGGAAGCTAAGGAGGGCTATGGAGGGTCATATGCTTTGAGGAGTATTTTGAAAGGTAGGGAGGTTATAAGGCGAGGAGCGAAGTGGAGAGTGGGCAATGGAGAATCTATTAAGCTTTGGGGGGACAAATGGCTGCCTTCTTTGCAAAGCCCAAGCCTCCAATGCCCTCTCACAGCTGAACTACAAAATGCCAAGGTGAGTTCTCTAATTAATCCTTCAGCTCGCCAATGGAATACTCAGCTGCTGCCTAATATCTTTAGCCAGATGGAATCAGACCAGATTGTAAAAATCCCTCTAACCCGCACTGTCTCTGAGGACTCTCTCTTTTGGCCGTATGTACAGTCCGGTCAATACACCACAAAGTTCGGTTATTACTTCCTCAAGACAGAGGCTCAGTTGGTGAACTCGCAGTCCCTTCCCAAGCCGAGCTGATGAAACCACTTTGGAAGAGAATTTGGAGCTTATCAATGCCATGTAAGGTCAGAAATTTTCTTTGGAGGGCTGCAAAAACGCTATTCCTACTTGAATAATCTTAAGCGCCACTGTGTGGTGGAAGAATCAAAGTGTTCTCTCTGTGCCCAACACGAAGAGGATGTTATCCATGCCTTGTGGTCTTTCCCGGCCCTTGCACAAGTGTGGAACGAGGATCCTCAATGGAGTTTTATAGGCCAAAACGTCTTCCCAGATTTTAGCCATCTGATCAACCATGTTTTTAAGTCGGGATGTAGTGCCGAGCTGTTTGCTATGCAGTCTTGGACTATTTGGTTCTGGAGAAACAAAGTCAGATCAGCTCCACCAGGTTTCCCCTTAAATCTGATTGTGCAGAGAACTTATGAGGCGTTAGTTGAATACCGAGCTGCACAACCTCGGCATTCTTTGGCAGCACCGACAACCAGACAGTGGGCAAGATGGATTCCTCCTCCTCCAAACTGGTATAAGGCTAACTTTGATGCAGCAATCTTTGATGATGTTGGCCGGGTTGGTCTTGGAGTGATAATCCGTGACAGCCAAGGTCTTGCAATGGTTGCTCTAACTCAGAATGCTCAGTTGACTAGCTTGGTGGTGGAGATGGAAGCATTGGCAGCCACACGGGCAGTGGAATTTGCGGCAGAAATTGGTCTTGATAGAGTTATATTTGAAGGCGACTCCAACATTGTCATTAGAGGCTTAACAAATCAGGGTCCAAGTTTTGCTCCATTCGGATTTCTCATAAAAGAGGCACTTGGCTTGGCAAATCAGCTTACTAATGTAAAATTCCAGCATGTTGGTAGGGAAGGAAATAGCGTAGCTCATAACCTTGCTAGGCATGCACGATATGTCACAGGTTTTTCTGTTTTAATGGAGGATGTTCCGTCCTTTTGTTTTGAAATGTATCAGGTAGATTTGCCTTTAGCTTAATAAAATCACAGTGTTGTTTCTCAAAAAAAAAAAAAAAAAGCAACTCCTCAAATAATGTACTGTATATTTTATTTTTATGTCACGGTTCATAACATAATGGAACCATATATCCCTTATATAAAAGGCCATGCACTGTAGTCTCTTCATCACTGCACTAATATCCTTCATTCCCTTAATTTGTGCATACATAACATAGAAATGGCTTCCACACGTTTCTTGTTTGCAGCCTTTATGCTTCTTTCGTCACTTGTAGTTATTGCCTCGGCAAACGATTATGGAAATGCACCAAAACCAGACTATAACACACCAAAACCCGAATATAAACCTACTCCCACCAAACCAGACTATAACACACCAAAACCCGAAGGAAATTATAATCCTGATCTCCCCAAAATACCAGATTATGAGAAACCAAACCTTCCAGAAGGAAAGGATGAGCTACTACCAACAATCTTCGGTATTCAAGGGCTTGTTTTATGCAAATCAGGCTCCCAGTACTTCCCACTTGAAGGTAATCTCTACGTCTAATTGTTCTTTGTGAAGTTTACAATTATTGCTTCCTTTATGTACTTGTGAATAATGTTTTGATGAAAAGCTATCTTTATGTAAGCACGAAATCAATGAATTATATCACCTATATATATGAAGACTAGTTTTCTTGTCATTGAGAACATGTTAATTATGTTATTATAATAATTAAACGACAAATTACTACTTGTCCAAAAGATTAAGTTGTTAGGAAATATTTTCTCAATAAAAAAAGAAAAAAAAATGTTAGGAAATACTGTAATGAATTTATTCTTAATTACTAAAATTATGATACAAGTATTGATTTTTCATGACATAAGAGTAAGTGGTCCCGAGTTCTAATCTTATTTCAAATCTAACTCATATTTAAAAGTTAAAAATCCTAAAAGTTGTACTTAGTGGCATTAACTGCTCTTTATTATGAGAAGTATCATATTTGAAAATTTGAATCCCTCTCCCCGTTGTTGTAAACATCGTATAATAATACTCTCTCATAAGCCTTACTAAAAGAGAGTTTAAGTCTATGTGAGAGGAGAGGATAATGTATCAAAATATCAGGGCTATAAGGCGACTAGAAAAATGTGTTCTTCCTATGTAAATAAAGAAAGTTGAATTTGTATTGAAGTATTCATTTTGATATATTCTTGTAAATACAGGAGCTGTGGCAAGGATAACATCAGTGGCGGCGCCACATGTGACTCAGGGTGTTCCCAGGAACACCCTGACCTGAAAAAAAAACTTGAAAAAAAAAAATTTTTTACAAAATTTTTTTATATTTGTTCTCTGTTTCAATCAAAAATTAGGACCACCCTCAAATTTAAAAAAAAAAAAATTTATTTGTTCTACTTTCAAGCCAAAAAAAAAAGCCCCAAAAAAAAAATTTTTTGAACTAAAATATGAAAAAAATAAATAAATAAAATAAAATTGCATCAGAGCCAAGCCCACGGCAACTTGACAAGCTCAATAGATTACAGAACCCACGAATTCTCCAAAAAAATAAATAAATAAAAAACAAAACAAAAACAACAACCAAACCCCAATACAGAGCTGCAAAGCAAATCAAATCAAAAATCACTTCTAAATAAAAAAAATCCTAAAGGCCTAAAGCAAACCTAAAGAGTAAAGACAGAGCAAGCAACGCCTCGGGCTCAAGCCAACTACCAACAGACGGAGTCACGGAGATCGAATCGGTCATGTCGCTCACAACTCGGTCGTCGTCAGAGATCGGTCCAGTCCAGATTGTCGTCGTCGCTCAGATCACTCACCCCTCGTCGTCATGGCTCGTCGCTCGCCACTGCCCTCATCGGAGATCGCTCGTCGTAGGTCGCCTCGTCACTGCCTCAGTGGCCTCAGCCTTCAAGCCTCCTTGCTCAGCTGCTCCGGTGCTCCCTCCCTCAAGGTATTTCATTTTACTAAACTAACTTCTCTCTCTCTCTCTCTCTCTCTCTCTCTCTCTCTCTCTCTCTCTGAATCATTGAAAGGAAAATTANTTTTTTTTTTTTTTTTTTTTTTTTCTTTTTTTTTTTTTTTTTAACTTTTTGAATTTGGCTTTATCTTAATATTTTATCCGTTGGTGTTGGTGGGTGTTGTTGTTGGTGTTGGTGTTGGTGTGTGTGTTTGCGTTGGACCGTTGGTGAGATATTAAATTATTAATTGTCTTTTTTTGTTTTATGGTTATTAATTGTCTTTTAGTGTAATGTGTATTGTGATTTGTAATTGTGAAATTTTCTGATTGGCAGCTGACTCTTGTGATTGAGGAAATTTCTTGTCTGTTGAGTGAGGTGGGGTGGATGAACACATAGGGCCGGGTAAACAATAATTAAAGTAGTGTAATGTGCACATCAGCCCATGGGATGTGTAATGTGCACATGGCTGGCTCTTTTAGTGTAATGTGCACATAGATGTGTGCTAGCGCAATTAATAAACAATAATTTAATTAACCAATAATTAATTGGGAAAAGCAACTAATAAACAATAATTAATAATTTAATTAATCAATACATTATAAAAGACAAACAAATTAAATTATATTAGGCTAAACAACAATTAATAATTTAATAATTAATGAAACAATAATACAACAAATTATAGTTTATAAAAGACAAACAAATTAATGAAATAACTAAACAACAATAATTAATAATTTTATTCATATTTCAAACGAACTCATAGTTTATTGTATAGGTATCTTTGTTCATTTCTTTTCTTTTCATTTTTTTTATCCTTTTGAGGTTTTTCGGTGTACAGAATGCAAATTTGTTTTGGTTTTAAGATTTTTTTTTTTTTTTTAAGCACAAACTTCATGCCGGCCAAATCTTGAATTTCGGTCGGTATTTCCTGAAACACCTACAATAGACCGAAATGATCCGAAATTTTTTCAAAGTAGAATAGGAACACCCTGGACAAAATTTCTGGAGTCGCCACTGGGTAACAAGTGTGGCTGTTGATGAGAATGGGTATGAGACAGCTCCTTTCTCAATATCGAGTAATGGATGTGATGGGAATGGCTACTTCTTTGCAACATTATCTCCTTATTCTAGCCTTGTAGAAAATAAGAAGATTAAGGAATGCAAGGCATTCCTAGATTATTCTCCACTAGATACTTGTAAAGTTCCTACCGATGTTAACCACGGTATTAGTGGTGGTCTCCTTTCTTCTTACCGCATCCTCAACGAAAACAATATGAAATTATACTCCGTTGGGCCTTTCTTCTACACCTCAGAGACTCAGTCAGTTCCTAATGGTTACTAGAATACTACATGCCTATTTTNCTCTCTCTCTCTCTCTCTCTCTCTAAATTTTTTGGTGGATTTTTATTTTATTTTTATTGCA
The DNA here is from genome assembly GCF_002906115.3 of Quercus suber. Taxonomy (NCBI): domain Eukaryota; kingdom Viridiplantae; phylum Streptophyta; class Magnoliopsida; order Fagales; family Fagaceae; genus Quercus; species Quercus suber. The sequence continues at coordinate 357,490 of NW_027069902.1, read as the reverse complement.
TCTCTACTTTAGGTTGATAATTTTTTATATTCTTTAAAACTCTATTTTGGGTTAATGCAATTTAGTTTTGTTTTTTAAATTGTTGTTGTTGTTTATTTTATTTTTTATTCTCTTTGATTGTTAAATGTTATCCTATTGCGATCTAAAGAATTAAATATAGCGTATAAAAATATAATATTATTCTATTACATAGCATGATTTGGATAATTTGGTATTTATTTTGTTACATAGCATGATTTTTTATAGTACTCAATTAGGATGTTAAACTATGAGACTTTACTAATTTTTATTTATTTTCTAAACCTTTGTGGTGGACAAAGTACTTTTAATAGTTGTATTAGAAGTACTCTATAATGCCATACATTTAAAGAAAAGCAAAGGTTAGCCAAACGAAAATAATTGGATATGTGACAAATTGCAAAAGTTAAAATTTGTATATATACAATAATTGTTTATTTGATAATATGTTTTGGGTGGCCGAAATTATAATTTCTACAAAGAAAATAACCTTAATAGATTATCAAAAACAAAATCTTATCCTAATATTGGTTCAATTAATCATTGTTAAGTTTTATTAATTTTTTTTAGTTTACGTTTTTTTGGTGTTTTAGATTGTTCCTATGTTACATATATGATTGTTTCTATAATAAATAAAAATATAATTACGAAATGCATTACTCATTATTAGATTAGTTTAAATTGTAAAAAAATAATAATAATAAAACCACCATAAAAATAATTATCACGCGCAACGTGCGGGTCCGCGACTAGTACATTATAAAAGACAAACAAATTAAATTATGTTCGGCTAAACAACAATTAATAATTTAATAATTAATGAAACAATAATACAACAAATTATAGTTTATAAAAGACAAACAAATTAATGAAATAACTAAACAAAAATAATTAATAATTTTATTAATATTTCAAATGAACTCATAGTTTATTGTATAGGTACCTTTGTTCATTTCTTTTCTTTTCATTTTTTTTTCCTTTTGAGATTTTTCGGTGTACAGAATGCAAATTTGTTTTGGTTTTAAGATTTTTTTTTTTTTTTTTCTAAGCACAAACTTCATGCCGGCCAAATCTTGAATTTCGGTCGGTATTTCCTGAAACACCTACAATAGACCGAAATGATCCGAAATTTTTTCAAAGTAGAATAGGAACACCCTAAACAAAATTCCTGGAGTCGCCACTGGATAACATGTGTGGCTGTTGATGAGAATGGGTATGAGACAGCTCCTTTCTCAATATCGAGTAATGGATGTGATGGGAATGGCTACTTCTTTGCAACATTATCTCCTTATTCTAGCCTTGTAGAAAATAAGAAGATTAAGGAATGCAAGGCATTCCTAGATTATTCTCCACTAGATACTTGTAAAGTTCCTATCGATGTTAACCACGGTATTAGTGGTGGTCTCCTTTCTTCTTACCGCATCCTCAACGAAAACAATATGAAATTATACTCCGTTGGGCCTTTCTTCTACACCTCAGAGACTCAGTCAGTTCCTAATGGTTACTAGAATAGTACATGCCTATTTTAAATTTGTATTGGAGAAGCTGTGGAAATGAATTATGTAGTTTGATATTGATTTTATTGGTGGTAGAAGGTTATAGCCTCTGCCATTTGAGCTTTGTAATAAGTAGAGGGCATGCTTCTATGCTCTTTTTTTAACCATGTGACTTTCTTTATCCTTCAATTTATTCAATTTTTATGCTTGAGTTGTGTGCATTACACATGCACACATCACAGACTCGTCAATAAGGTAAATAGTACTACATATAGTGACAAAGTGTAAAACCGGTGGAGAATCTTCAAAGAAAAAACTACAACAAGGGTCCCTTAAACCCAAAAGGGGAATTTACTATAATAGAATTGAAGTTTTATAATTCGTGACATACCCATGACTCTAGACTCTACCCAATAGATAATTACTAACGTAACCCCTCAATCAGCTTCAGGATACTTGGATTATTCTATTCTGAATACCTTCCACAAATCCCGTTTGTGATTCCAAGGACCACTTTGAAGGTTTTGGCTACTATAGTGCCATATTGGGTTGATCTGTTTAGTGGTTTCAAGTTTTGATCACATGTATAGGTTAGGAACACACTGATAAGAACATGCACTTCTGTGCTCACGGGATCACTAGGATGGAGCATAGGATTTTTGCTCTAAATAGCTTGTGTTTTTGTCTCTTTTAGCCTCTCAGAAAATCGTGTTTGTGAGGCTTTATGTAGTAGATTTATATGGGATTTAAAATAAATTATTAAAACCATATCATAAATAGATTTGCGAAAAATAGGGTCCTGTATTCTCAATCGATCGAGGGTAATCAAGGGGCAATTGAAATTTAGCATTTCTTAGATTTAGCATTCTTGTGTCAATTTCAACTAATTATAACTTGTTTCAAATCCAAATTGAGTCATATTTGTGTTCGTCTTGAAGCACCGAATACCTACTTTCTAATGAAACAAGTGTCGCTTAAAAAATCCATTTAATTTGGTGCATGGTGCAGAAGATATAGGCAAAAAGAATATCAAATCCTCATCTTCTCATTTCTATTTTATTCCTGTCTATCTCTCCTTAGTCCTTAGTCTTCTCTTGCAGTTCATTTTTTCTTATCCTTTATTCTATGTCGTTTCAATTCAATAGCTTCTTAAATAACAATGATGGCCAATAAGCAATAATAGACAGTTAGTCTTGCTTTTCGTGGGTGTGGGTCTTACCGCTCGCGGATGGCCAATTGAATGCCGATCTACTCATCAGCAATGAGGGCTTTAAGATCCTTTCCCCTCCTTCTCAGATTGGTTTTCTACTTTTTTTTTTCTTATGTCTTCCATCCACCGTAATTATATGTTTTCATCTTCTTTTTGTTTGTTGTTTTTTTTTTTTTCGGATGTGTGTGAGTCCGGGTATGTGAGCTCAGCTGGTAGGACGTACAGCTAGGCATGTTATGGGAATGTGATCATTTGTTGTGGTTGTAGCTTTACTCTTTACTGGTCAAACACCATTTACGTCCAATACAAATGATCAAGAAAAAGTTTTAGTGTCTATCCCATTTACATACTATTTGTTTATTTAGACCCCTTAAAAACAAATTAGTTTAACCTAATGAATTAGCCAAATATTTACTTAGGTTAACTATGAGATCTAGGTTAAAGTTAAACACATGTAAACATATTACTTGGTGAGAAAAAGTAAAGAAGACAGTAGTATGATTACCCCAGAAAACCAATAAAACCAACCATTTCAAGGTAAAAATTAGGAGAGGATTTAACCTAACTATCCTAAAGGTAAACAAATTCATTATGATAAAATGGAAGATTACATTAGATTTGAACCTTAAATCTAAAGCTATCTCAAGTAAAACTTACTAATACGACCGCGTGCAGCTTTGATTTCATGGACTCTTCTATCTTAGATTTGTTGAACACAAACTATCCGTTTATAATTTTGAGATCCCACTCAAAGGTTTCAAATTACCATCAGTAGTAGATTTTTATGTAGCAACTTGTTTCCACTAGTTCTTCATTGCAGATCTCGTTCCAGTAGATGCTTGTTGAGTTAGAAGGTACAGAAATCTTACAAATCTCACAGGAGTAACTCATAAGACTTCTAAGAGCTTCTAAAACATGATTGGGGTTTTCCTTTTATACTAGGCAATGTTGGATAGAGACTCTAGACGTTTTCGCAAGCTTTGGGCCTGATATAAAATCTGCAGAATACAATTTTCGATCAATCGAATCTAACTTTTGATCAATCGAACCTAACTTTCGATCGGTTGAGCTTCACAGAAACTAAACTCCTTTTTCTACAACTTACTTGTTCTTGAATCTTGACTTGAACCAACGAGAGCAATGTATAACCCTTAATCTAGACATGTTTTGATCTCGGTTTGTCAATATACATAAATTTAGAAACTAAACATTTAATCCTAAATATTTAAAACCTAATACATATATATGATTAGGATTCTTTCCATTTTACTTAAAATGAAAAGAATTCGTTTACAGTTAAGATTTTAGTTTTTGTATTTAAAAATTTACATTGTAGCATATTTTTTTGAAGGAAATATATATGGTATTAAATGTCTTTTTTAATTTATAATATTTAAACTATATAGTCCAAAGGATGAATGACAATAATTTTCCTTCATTGACTCAAAACTTTGGAAGGAATGTTTTATTATTTTTTATGTTGAATTTCATTAAATAAAGGGTGATCTCTTAACACAGTAGGAGGGGCATAAGTTAAGCACTTAAGACCCAATTTAGTCGGGAAAGAGCTTGGATGTCTTAAACTTGAGTGATTATTTTAGTTTTTTATTTTATTTTTTTGGCTGAAAAAAAAAAATACACATTTTGGTCCTTATATTTTGGAGGTGTTTTCATTTTGGTCCTTGTGTTTTGAAAAGTTTCATGTTGGTCCCTGAGTTTTACAAAATGTGTCATTTTGGTCATTGGCGTCATTCCTATGATAACATTTGATGATGTGGCTAACAGAAGGCTAACATGAAACACTTAAAAATGATGTTGAATTTTTCTAAATAAAAAAATTGTCATTAAAGAAAAGCCATGTCAACATCCTAAAGAATAAAAAAATTCACATAAAATATATTCTTTCCCCAATAAAAAAAAAAAAAAAATTCATCCATTTTATTTTCTTCATCACAAACAAAGAAGAAACATAAATAAGATTGTAAGGTTGAATCTAATCAACCATTTAATTGGCTTTATTCCTTGACCAATTTGCTTGTAATTTAGCACTTAGAAACCCTGTATTTAGGTGGGAAAATTGTAAGGGTAGTGTATGAGAAGATGTGAAGAAAAACTCAAGAATGTGCAAGAAAAACAGAGTCTCGCGACTAGGACTCGCAGGTGGTTCGCGACTGGCAAGCCACGAAAGGCAGGCACGTGAGAGGCACACTGGGAAGCTGAAGGGTCGCGCCAGCTGTCACGCTACAGGACAAAAGTTCCAGTCTGGCCAGGCCGTTACGTCGCGACTTGATTTCGCGACTTGGCCAAGCCGCGAGATCAAGTCGCCAACTTGCCCTGTTTGGCAAAAACTGACGTTTTGCATTCTCTTCTTACCCTACTATATATACACCCTTATACCCATCATATTGAGAGAGCTTCTAGATAGAATTTTGTGAGAGAAAACCCTAGAGAAATACAAGATTGATTCATCCCTAATCTTCATCTAAAGAGACTCTACAAATTCTTCTACTCTCTTCCTCTCCATTGTCATACCCTTGAGAGGCCATTTACCAAACCTTTGTCTCACCACACCCACGTCTGTGAGAAGGTCCATTTGGTGCTTTGGGAAGCAGTTTGGAAAGGAACCAATATACATTGGTTGATGCTATGGTCAAGTAGCAGAATCCGGGAAGTTAAAGAAGAAATAGGTTCGGCATAACCTCGTTGGAGCAAGAAGCTTGGAGGGCTTAGGTACTTGGGTAGATTAGGCTTGGAGGGTCTTCTGCTGTTCATGTATCCCAACTACATTCTTTAGTGGATTATTTGACCGCTTGGAGGGCGGCGGAGAGGTTTTACGCTTGGACTTTGGTTTCCTCTTCGATAACACATCGTGTGTTATCCGTGTGTTTGCATCTTCCTTCCCTTTATCTTTACTTTATATTTACTGCTGTAGATGTGTTTATATTAGGCTTAGATTGTTTATCAATTCTGTTGTGAGCTTGTTATCATGTTCTGCACATTAATTGTTTGATATAAAGCTTGAATTGGTATTTTTATATCTAAGGGTCTAAACGTTCAAGGGTGTTTCATACCCAAATTGAACTTTCAATTGGTATCAGAGCGGGTACACTTGTTGTGGTGTTAATACCTAAGTGTGATCCTTGACCCCTTGTTGAGATGGATAGGTCTCAATCTCTTACTGTTCCACCATTTTTTGATGGTAATAATTATGCTTTTTGGAAAGTCCGAATGAGAGCATTTTTATGCTCTATAGAAGATACCGTTTGGGATGCGGTTGAGATAGGTTGGACTAAACCAGAGGCTCCTAAGGCTAATTGGGATAAGGCTGCTCTTGCAGCAGCCAATGCTAATAGTAAAGCTTTAAATGCTATTTTCTGTGCTATGTCTCATGATGAATTCCACAGGATATCTCACATGACTGTGGCCAAGGAAGCTTGGGAAATTTTGGAGACAACTTATGAGGGGACTAAGAAGATGAAGGACACAAAGCTTCAAATGCTTACTACCAAATTTGAAGAGCTTAAGATGAGTGAAGATGAATCGTTTGATTCATTCTATGGGAAGCTCAATGAAATTGTCATTGCTAAACTCAATCTTGGTGAGAAGATTGAAGACACCAAGGTGGTGAGAAAAATTTTGAGGTCCTTGCCTGAATGTTTTAGAGCGAAAGTCACAGCCATAGAGGAGAGTAAAGACTTGGATGAGATCAAAATTCAAGAGCTGATTGGGTCTCTCCAAACATATGAACTGGGACTGCCGTCACACAAGACGAGTAAATCATTTGCTCTCAAAACCATCACCGAAAGAGTGGATGATCCCTCCGAAGAAGATGGAGTGGAAAAGGAAGTGGCATATCTTGTAAAGAACTTCCGAAAATTTCTGAAGATGAAGGGCAGTGGGAAACCATTTAATAGAGGGAAATTCTCATCTTCAAGAGGTGATAAGAAAGAGTTTACGAGGAAAGAAGGGAAGGAGTCTCAATCTCCTTCGGACATTGTGTGCTTCGAGTGCAACGGACATGGACACTTCAAAAAGGAATGTCCAAA